>NW_021940553.1:6417757-6573435 GCF_001715985.3 Manacus vitellinus
GACCCTCTCCTCTCCGACCCTCTCCTCTCCGACCCTCTCCAACCCTCTCCAACCCTCTCCGACCCTCTCCTCTCTGACCCTCTCCAACCCTCTCCATTGCTGCCAAATCAAAGTAACTGGCACACTTTTGGAAGACTGGATATTTTTCTGGCATCTGGTTAGATAAGGTTCCCTTCTTTATTGCACTTCCCATCTCTCTTGTATGATATAGCTAAGGGGCCCAGCAATCTGCCTTCCCTGCCAGATACCATCATGCAATTGGAAATACTATTGTTTTCTTTAGGCAGATGGTTAGATCCTTTGATCCCTTCACTAAACTCATTAGAAAACCTGGCCTCAGATCAAAACTTAAAAAGAAGAAAAATTCAGAGGGAAAAATAAACCCTATGGTGATGAGGATAGTGTGTAAGATGCTGTATAAAACAGAATAGAAACATTTATTTTCTCTCTGCCTTTGTAAGAGGGCTTTTTACTCTCTGCAGCATTTTCTAACACTAATCAGATCACACTGGTCTTTGTACACATGCATGTATATGTGCATATGAATGTTTGTGTGTGTTTGTGCGTGTAGAAGTAATTAAAGTTATCTTCACTAGCTCCAGTCCATGTGTGGACTGTAAGAACCTGGTATGGGACTTGCTGCACAGGACCTTGTACTCTTCTGTTCACTTTGCTATATGTTGGTAAGGGCTCTGGTGTGTTTCTCATTTTGAAAATAAAGGGTATTTTCAGTGATTTGGGCCATAAGAAGTAGAATAAATTGCAGCAAAGTGATAGCTGACATAGTGTCCGTGCTTATTAGCCTTGGTCTAAGCCCTCTACACCAGGCAGTGCAAAGTGGGCACAAAGTGAGTGCCCAGATACAAGTTATCGGTATCGTTCAGTGCCCCTCCCTGTGTAGAAACAGGTTTATCGGGCTGTGCAGAGAAAAGGTCCCAGCTGTGTATTTGAGAGAGGTGCACACAGGAGGAAGTTGAGCACTACACTTCTGCTCTTCATTTTGTCTGTTGGAACAGACGCACCAGGACACCCTAAAAATGGGACCACTCTGATGTGACAGTAATGAACAACAGCATAAAGGGCCACGGATGTGTTGAAGCAGGAGATGTTGCAACACAGCCTGCTTTGAACAGAGCCTATTGACATAAAGTGAAGTGGATTTGTGTGACTTTGCAATTTGAACTATGTGAGAGTAGTGGTCCCCACACTTTCTCTTTTCTGCTGAAGCAGGGAGGGAAAGACGGAGGAAAATCCTCAGATCCCCTAAGAGAAAATGAATCCACCTCTCCCAGAGGCAGTCAGTGGCTACCTGTATGGTACTGCCTTTCCTAGACTGAATTAAGAACTGCTAGACATCACCAGATCCCATCAGTGGGGGCACAACCATGTCATTCTTCCAAAATACTAACCTGGTGGGTTTTTCTCTGTAACACAGGGTTGGAGTCAAATAGTGTGACTGGACTTTTTTTTTTTATTTTATTTTTTAATGGATTGTATAATTTTGTGACTGTCAAGATGAACAAATAATTTGCAATGAATAATTTATCCAACAGATTTTGATTCTTTTGCAGCTTACTGAATATCCATGAGCAGACCTCGATTTCAGCTGGCTTATTTATTGTTTGAATTTATTTGACATGTTCCCCTTTCTTTTTTTTTTTTTTTCAAAAACACTATCAACTGATCAGAGACAGCTCCTGAAAAGGTTTGATAGTCTGCAACTGAAAGTAGTTGTAGCAGCCATGAATCAGGGAGTGGACAGTCCAATGTGTAGAAATTTCACTTGAGAAATTTGGAATTAATTCTCAGACCTTTTACAGACTTCCAATGTGACCTTGATAAAGGAAGTTGGGAACAATGTCGCCACTAAAAAGCTGTCCTTAAGTGACTAGTCCAAGGTCTGAGGTAGAGAGGAACACGAGAATGACAAGTCTAGCGTAGCACATCTGTCTTGCCTGATGATCAATCTTTGACTATGGACAAGAGTATATGCCTAAAACAAAATGTAAAATCATGGCAAGCAGGCAGTGATTCTTCCCTAAAGTATTTATCCCATCTCCCACAATTTGTGGTTCAAAGGATTTCTGAGCCAAAGATGGTGTCTTTCTGTTTGGTAGCCCTTGGTGTATTTTTGTTTCATATTAGGGGCATGAACCTGAGGCTGGGGAGGACACTGATCGCTGGTGTAAACTGTGTCTTATTCTGTCTCAGACTACCTGGGTTACCTTGATCTAGCCAATTAAGACGAGATTTATTTACCTGACCTAACACTGTCTATTTAAAAGAAAGATCTCAGTGTGAGCTATCTTTCTAGCTAAAGATGGGGGTGTATTCATCTGGTGCGGTTAAGGGACCATCACCAACCCATGAGACTGGTGACTGCCTGGGAGCATCAGGGTGCAGACAGAGCTCCGCTCATTACAAGAGGGAGGATGCTCCCCTCCTCCAGAGATTCTGATTATCCTCATGTCAGGGGTACATAACAAGTAAGTGGAACAAACAAACAAGGCAAGATAACACACTGAACAATACTGGGAGGGAACTGAATCTAGGATTACGTCTGGCTTTGCCCATGAGAGGCAGCAGTGTTTTGAAGGCATTGAAGCAAAAGGTAGATTTTAATTCAGGTTCTTTCCATACACAGGCTCTCTGCTGAGATGAAGGAGGTATTTTAATCCCCTGGGAGCAGAGCTATCAAATTGGTTGGATGGCTCCCTCTGTCACAAACAGAATATTTTATGCAATGTACCCACACTCTGACCAGTTATTGTAAATCAGCTTTTTTTTCTCTGATATTGTGTGCGGTTTTAGGTTGTTGGGTGGAGGGAAAGAGGGAGGAATGACTTAGGTGAACAGAGATGTAAAACGCTTTCTTGTGCATAAGACAGGAATAACTGCTTGTGAACAGGTGGGATTGAATAACACTTGATGTAAGATCTCTACACTGGCTGTTCAGGGTAGCCCTGAGAGCTCAAGACCAGGAAATCACCCTCTGTGCAGATAATGAGCCTTCAAGAATGGCCCAAGGTGTGTCAAGTGTACTCCAGCCACACTGCACAAGACCTCACATGCCCAGGGATACCTGGAGGGCTAGAGTGCTACCAGGCAGGCCCAAACAAACTCTCCACAGGCAGGCAGTCCGCAGGAGGTGGAGTGTACCATGTTTCCTGCTGCTCCAGATGGTGCCCTTTCAGAGTAATGTAGATGTAGCCACTGAGGTCCTGCCGAGAGACAGCCCTCTCCTGCTGGGCAGCTGCACATGAGATCAGCAGTGCTTTCTAAAGAACTTGTGCACTGGCCAGTCTGCCCTTGTTCCACTCAGGGGGACTTTCTACCAGCCCTCTCCCTGGGAGCACTATCAGGACAGCACAGGTTGCTCTTGGGAAAGAAAAATGGTCCTGTCGGCCTCAAAACATGAGATCCTCTCGTTCAGGGGTCTGTTTTCACAAGGACAGAAAGGAGGAGGGAAATAGCAGATTTTATTCCTATCTTGGGGCAGAAGGCTGGGGGGGTTTCTTGAGTAAACACCAGGGTGGAAATACTGGCTATTGCTTTTACTGTCCTTTCTCTACTGACAACAAAGGGGACTATTTGCACCAGAATCACAGCTGGAGTTCTCCAGTCTTATATGGTTTTCAGACTCCCTGTAGGCTCAGCTGAGATCAGAGATGCCAAACTCAGTGTGCTTTCTTCTCTCTTTCCTTGTCTTTCTGGACTCCCATTTAGTTTTATTTTAAGATCTCAAATGGCTAGAGTAACTCAAGTCTCCTCAGCACTTCCCTCTACACCCTTCTCCTCCTGGAACCATCCTTCTTCCCATGTTTTTCTATCTATAAGAAGTACAGCTACGCTCAGTGACCCAACCATCCCTCCAGCACAAGGCAGGACTTTTCTTCCAGGTTGGTGTATTTGTTTTGGAGGTTGTCTTGATTCAGGTGAAAGTGTTTGTGGCCTGAATCTATCAGCTACTCAGTGTCGCCCAAATTACTTTCAAAAAGTAATTTGTTGCTGATTCCCACATCCAAAAACTTATTGTCAATCTCATGTTCTTGGTGACCGTCTCAGTAAAAGATAGTCACGCATCCAAAATTAGAACCTGGCTGTTGCAAGCTCTGGGGAAATAAACCTGAGGTGCAAATGAAAGAGAGGTGTTTAGAGAGAAATATAGTCTGTTTCCAGTGCTCTCTTTGATGACTTGCTAGAAAGAAGTCTTCATACTTTCTGGCCCTTCAGCAATACTCCTAAGCAAGTTATTCATTGCAAGTGTCATCCTATGGTTTTCTCCCCACTGCTCTCAGATATAAAGACTCATGGTCTTATTTGCCCATGAACAATGTCCAGGAACCAGCAGATATAAGAGGATCAGACAGAGCAATGACCATATGTATATCTATAACACGGTTTGAGGGAAACTTCTGCCAAACCAGTTGGGGCAAGATTTATCTTTCCTGATGTCCTAAAAGCCAGATGTCTAATTGGGGTTAGTCATGACAGGCTTTTCTCATCATAAATACAGAAGAATGGGCATCTCCAGAGGTCATTTCGTTGCAGCCAAAGATAAGTGTGTAAGAAAAATTATATTAATTGCCCTCAGGATATGTTTATTATCCAAAATAACAACAAAGGAAGCTTAGACATCTGACTTTTAAACATCTTTAGTTGGAAAAGGTGGATAACACATGCTATTGGAAAATCTAAGTGTCCAAACCAAAGCAGTTCTAGGCAAAATGTTGCTTTCAACATATTTCCCAGTGCAAAAGATACCAAGTGGAAATTATGCCAATCTCTTCTTTCAGTACTGAGGTATATATATATATATATATATACACACACAAACACACATATACGTGTATATATATGCATGTTTGAATTGACTTGGGTTACTGAAAGAAGCTTAGACAATTGCACCAAAAATGTGCTAGAAATACGTGAAATGCAAACAAAGCTTCAGGGAAGTAGGGAAGAAAAGGTTATCATAAAAAGGCCAAAATATGTAAAAAGTTAATGGTGTAGTACAGCATTCTAGTGTTCACACAGTTATGAAGATAGAAAGTCTCATGAGCCTAAGCTGAGAAACATTTCTTTCTTATTCTTCAGTTTTGTTCTTACAGAAGTTTAGCAAAAATATTGCACCTTGATCCCAACCCAGTAAATGGAAAAATTTCTGAAATTTCTAGAACTTAACTCATTCCTAATTTTCCTGGTTTTCTTTAACAATTACCTCTAATCACAGAGGGTAGCAGATTCACTGCCTTATAAAATATTTCTGGTAGGTATTACAGATAGATTATGAGTATTATGCCTTCCATTGGTGATACAAATTTTCAGTTAGAGCAGGGTCTTTTTTACCACACAAGATCAGGAAGTTTTTCTGAAAATCACATTTACTTATAACTGGAGGAAGGGAAATATGTCTTCAACAACATTTGGAGACTTTGCTGGAAAAACTTGTCCATTAAAAGGCTGGACTTTGATTGAAAAAACATGAGTGAAAATGGCAAAAACATGTACATAGAGTCTGTGGTGAGGGAATTGCAGCAGTAAACTGTAGAGCTGAAACAATGTGGACCCAAGGTCCATCACTTATGCTTAGCTTGTGATGTTGGCATGCTGGAGGTATTTAAATATATCACAGGAGCCAATATGGAGGGGGGAAATACCTTCTCTTCTTCTTTCATCTTAAAACCCAATAGGTTGTTATTGCTCCTGCTGACATCAGTACTGGGAAGAGGCAAAACAAAAACCCCGCTCAAGGGCAGTGCTCAGCTCTCTCTGGCACAGCCAAAGTCCATCTCTCTCTGTTGTCCCAGCAAGAATTGACCTTGTCATTTAAAAATCACAACTATTAAAATCCACCAGTAGCATTTACGCTGCTGTATCCATCCATCCCTCCATCTCAGAGGGTCAGGGGCCACTCATGGTACTGATCTGCTTAATCTCTCTGGTAATGCAGAGCAGACCTGTCAGCCAGCACCAAAAACAAAGATGGTTCTCCTTTACAGTGAAGAAGTTACATTTGCAGGGTGAAAATGAGTGAAAAGCAGAACAGACTTGTCCATTGTGGAATCACCCAGTTTGTCACAGGCTGTCTGTTCTTTTGCAGGTCACAGAGGTTTTTGGTCTGATCCAATATACTGATCCAAACTTACTGTTGCTATTTTCATTTGCCATCAGTGTCTTGCCCCAGAAGAAGCTCCACTCCCTGCAGTCCTAGTTCCAAGTCTATGTTCATCAGGCGAGCAAGGAGGAAATTTGGGAGGGAGCAAAAGTAGCTTTGAGGCTAAACAGGATTTATGTGAATCAAATTAAAGAGCAGTAGAAAGTTGTACCCCCTACTGACCCCTTGAAAATGCTCCTATAGCAAAAGCTACCTTTGGTTCTTTTACTGATCAAAGTAAAATAGCAAAAGGGCAAAATAGCCCTTTTCTCAGACAGGACTATTTTGCCAACCTCACAAAATAACCCACCCTTCCTCTGAGTTTTGCTTTACTTGTACGCTTCAAGAAACATGCTATTTATGTTTCCAAAAATGTGGGAGTATGTACATATATGTACCTTGCACAGTATCATCTCGCCTGCATAGGAAGAAGCATAAGATTGGCCTTGTTCCAAATCATGTTGAACACGCCACCTGGAAGGAACAGAGACATCTGGAAAATCATTCCACAATCTCTGAGGAAATTACAGGAGAAATACCGGATGATTGGAAGAACAGCCCTTTGTGGGATTCTTACTTTATCAGCCAATTTCACTTAGATTTTTTTTTCCTAAGTAGCATATGTTCAGAACTTTAATAAGAAATCTTTGAGTTCTGCCGGGTTTATTTATTTGTTTATTTAATTTTCCTTGTAAATGAAAAAAGTTTTAGACATTTCAGAGGTAGCATGGCAGAGGGTGGGGAAATAAAAAAGAAAATAAATATTTAATATTTCACATGCTAGAGTGCAATAGGGGGGAGGATAACTCCATTGCCTGGTGTGTGGAGCAGATTCACAGAGCCCACAAGTCTTAACACATCTGAACTTAAGAACTTCAATTTTAAATATCTCTAACGGAATTAAGTGCCTCTGTTGAAAATGCTGGTAAAGATAGGTGTGTTATTCCCTCCTCAGTCACTTAGTTAGATATGGGGAATTGTGTGGTATTTAACTTAGATGCCCTCGGCAATAACAGTTAAATTCTACTCTTCCCATTACTGTTGTGTGGTGAATATCAGAGAAAACATTAGCTGAGGTCATGGAGGCATCTGAGGAATCCAAGCGATGTAAAATGTAAGACAATCACAGGGATCTCCACTTGAGCCTTACTTTGATTCTACACTTAGTAATTCCTACAATTTAGCAGGCTTTCTGCATTATGTCTATTCAGCTCACCTCAAGATTTACCTAAATATTCTGGTATCTTCTGGTGCTGTTTCTAATTTAGTCACAGTGCTGTTCTGGTTTGTATATCTTTGCTCCAGTAACCTGAATAACTTTCTGACATGAAGTTCATATTATACCTCTATATCTCAAGTTGGAATCACACTCAAGAGTGAGGAGTCCCACTCTTTCTACTGGTAATAGAGAGAGTTTGCATAGTTCAATTTGTCTTTGTTCCAAATTGTTAGATGTTTGTGTCAGGTGAAAAGAGTTTCAGAGATTCTCACATAAAGAGTTTGGACTTTCTTTTAAAGCCAGTGGGGATGAAGGAAAGAGTCCATTAACCAAATCAGACTTTGAACTAACCCCTCAGCAAATTCAAGGTTTATCTTCCTTCTCCAAGTTGTCCATTACTCACACAAACACCTCTTCAAACTTTAACCATGTTCATGGCACAGCAAAGGAATCAGGTCCCATATCCACCCCCAGTGTTTTTAAGGAACATATTTGTACCAGCAACAAGAACAGACACCTACCCTGGAAGAAGAGAGGATGCCTTAGTCTGCAGCTCTGCTCACTAATATGCCCATTGTGTTCCTTGCAAACTCTGAAACCTGGAAGCACAATGTATGGACTGGGACAAATGCTAACCTTTATGTGTCACATAGCTGCGGACCCACAGCCTTGGAGAGGGGAATGTGCTGTGTGGAGCTAGGGAATAACGGCACAGTTGTAGGATGAAGTACTTTGGACAAGGAAAAGGCATTGGAATCCTTTATCCTCTGTGAGAAAACCCAAAGGAAGCAAGAGAAAGGGTGCTAGCTGAACAACTCATCCAAAGGACAGTCTTTCTCAGTGCACAGGGACCCTCCAGTGGCAGAAGTGCGAGCCCATTTAAGATGACACCAGCCACTGAGGTACACACTCCTTTCGGCAAAGCTCTTTCCTTCCCTTCCTCTTCCTTGACTTTGACATTCAGTTCCTTGTGAAATAATGTAGAAGCATCTGTTATCTCTTTCATTTAATTTGTAAATACACTCCCAGAGTGCTGGCAGAGCACATGCAACCCTGAGAGGCTGTTAGGGTGTTCAGTCCTTGCTTCCAAATTCAGGAATGCAGGCTCTTGTCCACACAGGAGATATACCCTCCATCCTCTCAGGAGTCTGGCCACTGTACATTTGCTGGAAAGGTACTTAAAAAGGAGCCGGGAAAATTTGTCCACATGCCTGGTGTGTGGAGGTAGCTGAGGGGCAGCTGTACGAATGCCTCAGATGCTCTTGCATAGCTGGACACGGGGAATAACACACATCTCTACTGGGCTCAAATGCGTTACACCAGATATATTTGGCCGAACAAGCTGTTACCTTGTCTGTGAACTACAGTCATATCTGTGTTTTAGACAAAATTAGTAACCCAAAAAACTCATCCATCTATTCTTACTAGCTTGCATGCTAAAGATTACTAAGCATGGAGGGAAGGGAGAAGACAAAATTTGTGAGTACATAAGCACTTACTCAGGTCTATTAGCTAAAGCAAGGAGGCTCTTTGCATTCCCTTTGCCATATTATTATTTCAGTCCTTGGGCTGCAGTTCAGTCGTTTACTCCATCCTTGAGATCACAAACTTGCCACCAGCTTATGTGGTCATTCTGCCCCACAGCAGACTGTTAGAGGCCTCGAGGTTTCACCTATGATTGTTATGATTTACTATAAATTATCTTTTTATTGCACATTGAAATCCTCAGACACCGAGCACCTACAAAATCATGTTTCTTTCAGCAGCAGGTGCAGGCTTTCAGTTCCTGAACTGCCTCTTACGGCTGAGAAGACAGCTGAGACAGCCATCTGGAGACGCGGCAAGCAGCGTACCTGGTTCTCCAGCTCCTCGGCTCTCTCACTGTCTTCACGCCTGACAGAAACAAGTCTTTCCTCTGCCTGGCAGCACACAGACCTCGTGGGTGACATGGCTTGTTCTTCTGGGTGCATTCCCTGCCACAAATCCAGAGGCGGCATCTTTCACACACAGATTGCACTGACCGAAAATGGGGCCAGAAGTCTGTTTTCCCATTCTTTAACACCAATTATCAAACCCTTGGAAAATGTCCCTCTTCCTTTTGAAGTGGGGGAAATACCAAATCAATATATAGACTCTGTCATTTAGCTCTTGATCATTTTTCCTTTTTTTCTTGATCATTTTTCGTTTCCAGTATTAAGTGAGGGTACGTAGTGCTGATGGGACATTTTAAAAGAACCATGTTAATCACCTGTTGACAATGTCATAACATGTTTCATAACATTCTGCTATGTTTGGTTTGCCCTGGGATTGATCTTCATTCCTCAGTCCTAGCACAGGGCAGGTGACTGAAGCACAGAAGCATGGGGCAGCTTGCCCAAGATGAGCTACCAGGAAGGTGACTGAGCTGCTTTTAAAAGTCAGGAGTTCAAATCCCTTAACTTGGTCAAGCACTTTGCTCCCCTAAGCTCTCACCTGTTTATTTCAGTTTGTAGCCTGCCTGCCAGTCCTACAAAGCCAGAAGCCCAGTGGACCTAGGAGGAAAAACCTTCACTCAGCAGTGTATTTGCTGCCCTCTCCCTCCTTGCAACCGAAAAACATATTGCAATAAACACCTAGAGACAATCAGCATCTCTACAGACAGGCCTCCATACCAAGAGTGATTTCATCCTTGCCTGCTGCTCTAGGTTGGGCTGATTGGCAAAGATGGGTAAATCCCTACCCTTTGTTTAACAAGATGGGAGAGTGATGGAAAGCAAGAAACACCCACAGCCCTCCCAGGTACGAATGCTCAGGCTGATTCAAGCCCTTTCAAGTGGTTTTGTCTCCAACGATTTGCACTTTCCTGCCTCCCAGCCCTTTCCCACATTCCCATTCCTGCTCCCAACTCGGTCTTGCCAAGTCCTTCCCCCGCTGTTATTATTTGTGAAGCGTGAGGAGAGTTATGACAAGGGAGGGATGTCATTAAACCACGCCGGGAGGAGATGTCACTCGCCATGCAAACATCTTCCTGACACTCCACTTTCAAACGATTTCAGAAACTGCACTCAGATGATTTCAGGTTGGGTAGGCCTGTCAGCTTGGATGGACGACACGCGTTGCTCTGGTGCCGGAGACAGCTCCGGAGCCTCTCAGCCGGCTGTTGCGCACACGCGTACGCAGCCCCGTCCCCACACACACACACACAACTGCACATCATTATTTTTATGCCACTCCAAGACAGATATCCTTGAATGCCGCTGGAAGCGTCAAACTTTCACTGCCAGAGAAAGCTTTAACATTTAGAGGGTTCTTGTGTAATGCAAATGAACCGGAAAGGTAGGAAGGCATCCCAAATGCCACTCAATGCATTTATAAAAAGATAAGGTGACTTTGTCCTACCCTGCCATATCACTTCATTACCAAGTGTCAGGAAAGAGCCTGGCAGCTGGATTGGTTGATGAAATCACATGACCCAAATGTTATCTTGCAAAAACACATGAAATTACTAAGCTTGAACAGCAAAGAAGTATAAATATCCCTACAGTTTATTCCCAACAACCATTAAAAGACTATGTATCTCTTTATTTCCTTTCATTTTTTCCTCCCATTGGGGGTGAAAAAAGAAATTCCCCATCTAATTTATAATTCAAGATATTTTTCTATCTAATATATTTATGTTATTTTCTTCAATATCTAATTGAAGTGCTTTGTTAATGCATTATTCATTTGATCTTTGTTTTCCATCCTTATTGTTAACTTCCAATGCAATTTTAATAGGCTCATGGTCAGAGATCAGGGTGGCAGACACTTTGATGCCGTGTTAACTCACTGGCAAAAGGGCAGGAAAGAAATGTAAGTAAGGAAGACTTTAAAGCTGTCATTTCTGATCTACATCTGAGCTGTACCATGTTGGCATGTGCCAAATTTTCACAGGGGCAGATTCCCTGGCTTTGCCCTGGTAGCCAGTTAGGTGTTTGGGTGTCACACTACCAGCAAGCAGAAAGAAAAATGTAATAGCTTGAGCTTCTGCGGGTGTGGGACATTAGCCAGTGCCTGCTGAGGTCTGTGGAAATAGCACATTCTGCTGCTCTTCATCCTTTCAATGTCTCTGCTGACTCGTTCACACAAGTTAACAGAGGTGGAGGTGATGGATGTGGTGTGTTAGACAGGCAAATGGGCTGGTTTTCAAGATTTTCTAGTGCCTGGGCCGGTGCTGCAAAACCAGGAGTGCACAACTAAACTCAAGTAACACGCTGCTCTGTAGGCTGTGACTCAGCCAGTGGACAGCACAGTCTGCTGTGTGCCTGGACAACACAGTCTGCTGTGTGCCTGACCAGGACCAGGTATGGCCTTTTTTGTCAAGGCACGGGGATCTCAGCTGGGGCTCCACCTGTCGAATGTCTCCTAGACATGAATTTTTTTATGCAGTCACTTATCGACCCACAGCTAAGCTGTCTTCCACAAGCAAAAATTCAGCATTTCTCTCTTTGCTGAAACATTGCAACCCAACCCTGTTGAGACATGAAAGATCCAGGTTCAGTTCTCTCTCTAGCCAAAAGCTTACTTTCAGTTTTATGCTTTTCTTCTCAGCTGATCTCAACAAAGACATCTTGCAGTAGACAAAGGGTTAAAAACAGTGGAGAAACTATAATTCAGCCTAGGAAAATAATTTATGGATATTTTTGACATTTCTGGATTTCAGCACAGCTGTAGCTCTGTCTTACCCATGAACAAGTATTCTTGGCCTAGACACAGGCTCACACAGCCCCTTAAAAGTCTTCTGTAGGAAGGAGAGCATGCAGCAAGCAATGCTAAGCCGAGTTTACAACTGCTGCCCACTGAAAGTTGGCATGGACAGGTAGTAGAAGTATTAAGTGATAAAAGACATAGAGCATTGAAAGTGACAGGCAGCAGATGTAAATAGAGGTAATTTCGTGCAATAACCCACCAAATTCCATTTTAATGAACTTAACTCTCCAGTATCCATGAGATGAGACATTGCTAGGCAAGAGAGAGTGAGAGCAAGGTCCAAAAATAGTGTCATGAAGACAGAGGCTGCTAAAAAGTTGCAGCAGGAATCCAACAGGGCACACACTCCTGTGAGTAAACCCACCAGCCAGCTTCGGTTTGCACTGGTGACAGGAACGGCAGCAGCACCAAGGATGCCTACAGAAGAATCTGTACTCACAGGATGATGTAAGGGGAGACATGAGGAGTAAATTATGCACTGCACATTCTAACAAGGAACCTGGCAGCGGATGGTGGAAATAAGGGAGATCTGTGGGGGCGATTTTTGCCTGGTACCAGCATGCCTTTGACTTCCTTCTTTCCTTTGTTTTCCACATTTATTCTTCTTGAATTAACTCATGGAAGAGAAACAGATGCCATTAGGATTTAAACCAGCATTTTCTGTAGCTTGAAACTAATGCTTTAGTGGAGGATGTCAGCATTTCCTCTGAATTGCACAAATCAGTGGTATTGTAACAAGGCTATTGTTTATAGATTTTTTTTTTTTATTAGAGATTCTTCAGGTCAGTTGCTTACAAATGTTTTTCAGAAAAAAATGGAACTACTTTAGAAATTCTCTCTTGTCTAATGATACATAATTTTCAAAACTTGTAAATAAAATATGCCAGGTGTTCCAGAGTTTCACAATGAAATAAAGCTCCATGTTTTCTGGAACAGAAATTCCTGACTTTGATTCCCTTTCCCTCATATTTGACTGACAACCATTGACACACTGTTGTGAATGAAGAGTTTCTGTCTATCTGAACTCGACGGCCTCAGACTTTCCCCTAGATGATTCATGTTATTCAAATGATCAGAAATCTATAAATCTCAGAATGGAAAAATGCAGAAATGGCATCTTCATTATTCTTCTGGTTCTTCTTTCTCATCAAGAATATAAGAGTCAGATTTTCCTATGTAGTTGCTGCTTCAGATTCAGCATTTTCACCCTCAGTGTTTGAAATTACTTCACGTTAATCTGAGCATGTAGTTAGAAGAGATGGCCATGAGATCTCTGTTAGAAAATAATTTTGTACAAAATGCATCAAAATATTCTCATATAAACTCTTTCTATCTACTTCAGAACCACATTGACAAGTTGGTTCTGAATACAGGGAAGAGGCACAGTATAGCTGACAGGCTTACTGTGGGGAAAAAAAGCAAACAAAATGAAAACATCAGTGAAAATATTATCCATGTCTCTGGAAAATGTAATTTTAACTCATCTTCTATCTGTTGTGAAATCAACTGCTTTAATAAGGCCACATTCTTCTAAATCTGGACAGCATTGGAAATTTAATTTTTTATCTCAAAATAGTTTTGATGGAAAATTTTCAGCCTACCCTGAAACAGCAAGTGTGGTGAGACAGCTCCCTTAGTCGAGCCCCTGTTTGTGCTGGGTCGTTCTTAAATGCCATTAGTGGCAGTGCAAAAGAGTCCCAGATTTGACATGTAAAAGGGGAAAAATCATCAGAGGCTCCACGTGTGAACGGAAAAGGGATTTCCTTGCTTTCCCCATGGATCTGGTCCTTTCTCAGGGTTCAAAAGAATTTGACTACATGGTGGGGAAAAATCTTTCTAGCATGAGAGAAGGAGTAAGAGGGGGGAACAAAAAGACACAGAAAAGGAAAAAAAATTCTACTTGATTAGCTTCTTAGCATCAGTTGGATGTGACAACTCTTTGAATATGGATGAAGTCTACAAGAGGGATCATCTGCCAGCAGTAGTTGTTACCAAGGAAGTAAGTGATGCTGGAGGTCGGAGGGCACCTGTCTCGCCAGCTAATGAAAGAATTGTGGGAGACAGAGCTTTTCTATCTGATTAATATAAGGGCTGTAATTCCTGTCTTTCCCACCCCCACACCTTCTCTGGTTTCTCTTTTAAAATGATACCAAGGCTATTGTTGTTACTGTAAGTAGGATGTGAAAGAGACTGTCCTAGGAAGAGCTTTGCCTCTCTTAAGTGATATTTTGACCAATAACTTCTGCCAATCTCATCCTCCCACTCAGATTCTAGAAGGGAAAAGCAACTCTTTTCTTTAATCTCTGCCAGACTTTTTTCCCAATCATGCTGGGAGCTGAAAGTCACCCTTGATTTTCAAGGGGGAGAAATGCAGTTGCTAGAATAGATTGATTAAGCAGGAATGAATATAGGGGGGTGGGAGTGTTAGAAGAAATTACTCAGGAATGCTTTATCCTTAAAGGCAACAAAGACATTGTAGGATATAAGTTTTTGTAAAGCCTCTGATCACAGAGAAAGGTAATACAGTACCTTTTATCAAGCAGTGGCCAGTATATGTATAACAAAAGTATATAAAAATCAGGGGAAATATTACGAGTGTTCTGAGGTATGTCTTCTCTGTTTAGGGAGCTTTTAATATGGATAGTGCAACCATGCCATGGAAAAAGTTTAAGTCCTCAGCTAGAATATATCAATGTAGGCAAGAACTTCATTCATATCACTGTAGATGCATTCCCTGTGCACAATGAAAGATGTTTATATGCTCACGCTGACAGTGCTAAGCTCTCCTTCAACAAACAAACAAACAAAAAAAAAGGGGTGCACATATCCATGCTGCAGACAGCAGTAGTTTTTGGCCTCATCCATCCCCCAGACCATATCTGGATGAGGTTCATAACAGTAGTGACCAACACTGTGCTAACAACAGATTTTTGCCAATCACAGGATATTGCCTCAGACCATTTTTCTCACCCAATTTACTGTAGAGGTAACCTAAATAATCACGTAGTTAGTCCTCCTTTCAGTTCTCCTGAGAACACCATCCTCACCCCTCCACAAATCCCACAGGTGCAAAGAGACCTTCAGGCAGAACCATGGACACAGACCAAAAACTGGCAATGTGAGGGCAAAGCCTCTGAAAGTCTGAATTGAAAACAGATTTGGGCATCTAGCATCATACACTGTCCAGTGCACAGCAAACACAGGAAGACAGAACATATAAGAAAAAAGAGTTCAGAAAAGAAAATGGACCTAGGACTCATAGGGGTCAGCCTATGTTTCCCAAGGCAAGGCATAAACCAGAACCTTCTGGTCCCAGGAGGAAGGTCCCTCTGGTTATCTCTACTGCTGTCACTCTCTGGCTCAGACTTTCTCTTGGATGCAAATTCTTTACAGAAGCTCATCATCTCAGGGCATAAATCAGTAAGTTTCAGTACAGCTATGGTGGTTTCCAAGAGCAGATAACTTGGCCTACATATTTCACAGACAGACCAAAGGTTTTGCTTGACCTCTCTAAAGCAGTGCTGGTTTGATCCCCTTATTTATTTACAAAGTAAATGCCAGTCAGTGAATTTAAAATGTCGTCAGAGAGTATGAATCTACACACAGATCTCCCACAGCAGTATCAAGTTTCACAGAGTTTAACTAATGCTGAGGACAAGACATTTTCCCTTCCACTAACAGAGGAAAGAGAGAGGGATTCTGGAACTTCTCCAGAAACTGTTGAGCTACCACTCAAAAACTTTGTTACGCCATCAATCAATACCATGCAATTGAGAAAAGATGCATATAACCAGACAGTTACTCCCATGACAACATCCAAACATGGATGGTTATATGAGACTGTAGTGAAAGACACATCTATCCCAAGGTATTGTGACTGAAGTGTCCTTCTTCAGATCACTGCGAAAGGTACGGAGAAATGCCCAAAACCCCCTACCCCAACCCAGGTCCACCAAAAAATTGTCACTCCTGTTGAGGCTGGATATAGTTTAATCTCAAGGTATAACATTTTATTGGCTCACACTTTCAAACATATTGTAGCAGAGTTTATTAACAGAATTTACACTCTATTGATGTGAAAGACTTCGGTTGCCACCTGATAAAGGCAAAAGCTGGAAGAGGGTTATGGATTGCATTTTGAAGTGGATTTTATCTTTTGCAAATATATATATGTGTAGTTTACCTCTTTTGAGTGTGTTTTCTTAAGTAAGTTTGGGTGTGGGGAGAAAGCAAGCTGCTTATATCTTACTTCTCATTTTTCTATGCATTTTAAAGTATTGATAGTATTAAAAGAATGAATATGAGTTCAGTGGAGAAGGGATACAGCTAATAGTGTTTCCGCCACAGAGTGGGTATTTGTAATTGCAAATAAATTGTGCACTATTGTGCACATTTGGTGCCTCTGCCCACAGGCACTGAATCTGAAATTAGAAGCATTTATTTCCATGTGCTGTTGCACAGCCAGCTTTAGGGAAACCATAGCCTTGTAAGGTGCTGCATAATCCTGTTAGCATCCTGAACAGCTTTAAAGAAGAAACTCACTTTTAAACTAGTTGGTCATGTTTAATATTCCCCAAATTTTCCCATATCTAAGTCATGTAATTAAAATGCAGATCCTTCCGAAGATCCTTCCAAGTCAACCAAGGCTTGCAATATAGAACATGGAGCAAAAAGTGTTTTTTTAGGGGAAGTGTGATTTGGCTGAAGGTAGATGACTATTTTATGACAAGACTTGTGCCCTCTTTGCAGAGCAGACACCTGTTAACTACAGAGGAAGGCTAAGGGCGATTATCTCAGATAAAGGCACATTTATAGTAAACACTTAAATTTCTTCCAAATGCATCCAAATTTCTTCCAAATGCATCCCACCCTTTCAAAAGAAAAATTCTAAATCTGTAAAATATTGAAGTCAATATTTAGTTTTCTTAGCAGACATAACAAAAATGCTATTTGGTATTACAAGTGAGAAAGGATTTTGAACAAATAATTTATTCACTGGGGAAAAAAATAGTTAAGGATTGAATGAAAATATATGCATGCTCCTATCAAATAATAAGATACCACAATCAGTTTACTTGATTGAAAATACGAAAAAATTTGCTGATGAGGTATTTTTTAAACAAAGCTATTTCTTTTCCTTTTTCTCAATTTCCTTTATTAATCTGCTTGCTTTTGATGAAAAGGGAATAAAACATAAAATGAAAAGTTGTTACATTTTGGATGAGGAGAGACACTCTTGCAAACTAGAAGTATTTTTTTTTAGTTATTTTGTTGATGTGTGTTTTGGACAGTGAAGTAAACAGTACTCAGACACACCTCAGTCCATGTGTATGACTGCCAGCACCCATTCACAGACCTGGGGAACAACTGCATCCCCAGGGCTGCCTTTAAGGATAGTGAAGGTCAGGGGTGTGCAGAGTCAGGGAAGTCAGGTTCAAACAGATATATTAGATATATTAGATATTATATTTAGATCGGATATTAGGAAAAATTTCTTCATTGAAAGTGTGATCAGGCATTGGAAGAATCTACGCAGGGCAGTGGTAGAATCACTATCCCTAGAAGTGTTCAGGAGGCGTGTGGATGTCACACCTGAGGGATATGGTTTGGTGGTAATATGGTGGTGTTGGGTTAACAACTAGACTCAGCGATCTCAGAGGTCTTTTCCAGCCTAGACAATTGTATGATTCTACGTGGATGCTGCGTGTGATTCTCTGTGGATGCTGAGTGTGATTCTCTATGGATGCTGAGTGGATAGCTATAAGAGGAAAAGAAAAATCATTCCCTGGGCAGTTTTGCCTATCAGTTCCCTTCCCCATATGAAGGTATAGTTTGCCACAGCAGATGGGACCAGTGATCCACCCAGTCAGGTACAGTGCCTCCAGCAATGGCCTGTGCTTGGTGGGTGTGAAGCCCTCCCTCTTGGCAGCACCTGGCCAAATGCATGGTAGTGGACAGAAAGGACAAATTTCTCCTCAGGCCCCGCAGCACTGATCTGATGTCCTATTGACACACACAAAAACAAATGATCTGTTCAAATCTTTGGCTGTTGCAGGTCACCTTTGAGCCTGCAGAGTCAAGAGAACTCTTTAGGTAATGTCTAGGCATAACACATGAGTGAAGTCAAGGAAGTCTACAGATAAAAGCCATCTATGGGGACTGAAACATGGCCTGTAGGAAGAGCCTGCTGCAGAGGACAGCCCAGACTCAGGACATCTCCTTCCATCATGGGAGGGATGATCATAGCTCATAGCAGGCAGCCTTGACATGAAGGGTGAACCTACCCTTGATTTAGATTCTGCAAGGTGCCATCTCTCTGCTTCAGATTTTGGAATGGATGAAATATCTGGGTACTGCCACTCATTTTCAGTGAATGAACCTCCACCTCTATGCACTTACCTGAATTTGAAGAGCAAAAGCCCAGGGACCTGTGTAGACAGCAGGCAGAGCACCAGAGAGGGAGAGGAGATGGACCCTGTGTTCAGTCCTGTCCAAACCCACAAAGCCTAGTACTAGCTCCATCTGGGGATGCCAACACCAAATACATTAGTCTTGGATGTTCATTATGAAAGCCTTGTTAGGAACCCCTTGAGAAACTGGGGGAAGGTTTGAAGAAGAGAGAATCATGCAGTCATATGTTCTGAGCTGGAAGGGATCCACAAGGATCATGGTCCTGCACAGGACAGAGGAAGGAAACTGGAGATCCAGATCTGCTGGATGTGGAAGAAGACAATGGTTTTCTTGGTCATTTTATCAGATCCCTAAATTAGGAGGGGATTTTGGAAAAATTAAAAAAGGTATTTAAAATAAGAATAATAAGGGGGGAAAAAATGGAAAGCTAGCCATTCAGGATTTCAGCTCCAGATCTCCATAACACTTTCAAATGAAGGTATTACTACAGAGCACATTTTATTCCCAGAGACACTCTTGAGCTTGAGCAGGGGGGATTTGCATCTGTAAAAAGGACAGAGAGAAGGAGACAGCAAGGCTTAGCCTTTGTATCCATCACCAAAGCTGGAGGAGGGGAAAGCCCAAGGAAGGGGGTGTTTGACCCTCACCTGGGTAGCAAAGAGATTGGAGACAAACATTTTACTCCAACAGGCCCACCTTCTTTTTGTTCCCCCAACCCTTGCAGAAAAATCAGTCGAAATCTCCTGTTCTCAGGGGCTAATACATAAATATATAAAGGCCCAGATAAGATAACAACAGCCACAACAACAACAAGATGTGTAGCAGCATCAGGGGCAGGAAGGATCAGCATCTGCTTTAATTAAAAATCTGCCTCCATTGATTTTTTTTTAAAGGAACATATTTGTAGGATATGAAGAAAATGCTTCCATCCCATCTTAGTTCAATGAGTGATGTACGTCTGCTGTTAGCTACAAATAAGCCTTTGATCATTTTATCGCTGTCTGTAAAACTAAAATAATTTTTCTGTGTATTTTCCTTTTTTTTTTTTCCTTTAAATTGGGAGCTTAAGGAGGGGAGTGGCAATAGAGAGCTCTACTTGGGAAACCTCTGAATGAGGGTGGGGGAGAGAGCAGGGAGAGGAGAAAGAGAATAAATACACAAAGCTGCATCTAGCAAGGAAGGATCAAACTGCCAGAGCCCAGGGGCTGAAACAACCAACTGTACCAGCCTCAGCTAAGAAAAAACAAAATACTGTGCCTGCTTTTCCCATCTGCCTACACTCTTCTCCAAACATAACAATTAGAAGCATGTTGTTGTATTAAAATTGCAAGAAAGTATGTATTTGAGCCCAAATTCAACTGGAGTGCTTCATCATGCTCACCCTCACAGGAAAACTGGGAGATGAGGGAGGAGGCAGTTGGAAAATACTGATCCATGTGGAGGGGGTACAGGGAGGACACAGTTTTTCTTGCAGGAGGTGGCACTCAGCAGTGCAAATCCGAGCACATAAAGATGGGGATGGGAGGCAAAGAGCTGCCCTCCTGCCCAAAGCGAGAGCCTTGGTAGGTGCAGCATGGGTCCCACCTCTACTGCCAGCTTGCACAGTATTTGTATGGAAATCACTCGTGTTTCCTGCTGTAAAATGAGCTTAACACCACTTTCCCTGCCTCCCAGGGCCTCCTGAGGGTAAGCAGATTAAAGGTTTGGAAGTGTGTGGGCGCCACAGCAGTGGGGAGCAGAGGCCAGCGCGACACAGCCGGGGCTCGGGGGGATGCAGAGCTGATTGCAACCACCAGGGTTGGGTCCTGCTGCCTCCACCCCGGCCTCGTGTCACTGAAGTGTGAGAAGCTCTTGCAGGTGGAGGCAAAGTAGGCTTGTTGCCTGGTCAAGAAGGGATTTTAATGCAGCCTCTATTTGCCTCCCTCCTCCCGCCCCAGCAGCAGCAGCTGACTTGGCATGATGGGGCTGTCTCTGCTGCTTTGTGCAAAATCCTTCCCCATACTCCTGATAGCATCAGTGAGCCATCCTAGGGCTGGCCACACTCCCCTATTTTAAGGGGAGAGCAGAAAAAAATCGGTTTGTCCTAAACTGCTGAGGACTCTGGAGCTGGCGTTGGTGCAAAGGCATGGGGAGCAGACAGGAGGCAGGAGGGGATGAAGTGGGGACTGTGTGGTGGCACAGACTTCTCCAAGATCCCAAGGAGCAGCTGTCTTGTGTCCCTTTTGTCTGTGGGTGTCTTTTTGCATGGTCTCTGAGAGGTAATTTTCCATGGATGTACATCATCATGACTGTCAGCCCGTTACTTCCCAAGGGTTTGGGAGGTGCACAGAGTAGGAAGTGGGTGCCAGCAAAGAGTTGCAGCTTCCTACCTTTAATCTCTGTGCCTCAGAGCTCAGTTTTTCCTAGTGGTTCCTGCCAAGAAGAGGAGTAGGAAGTTTTTTCTTGCCCCAGAGGCACTGTGGCATGGGACACACATATCACAGAGTCAGAGCACCAGACCTTGCTCCTTTGTGGCCTCGTGTCCACTGGCTTCACATCTCCCACTCATGGGCAGCAATGACAGCATGAGAGGGTGCCTGCATGTGCATGTGTACCCACTGTATTAATACATATGTATGTGTATTTTTACATATCAGTTCTATAGGGCTCAGCGACATCAAAAGGAACCTGGATAATCAGAGCAGAAGATATAAAAGATCAAACAGAATATCTTTTAAACAGATCTGAGAAGCTTAATTTTCATCCAATGTTACTGCAGGAGCTTTTCCTTCTTTTTTTTTTCTCCCTCTTTCCTTTTTTTTCCCCACTTCCATGAGTTTCTTTGATCTGTTTTGATGTCTTTTTCAGCTCCTCTTTCAAAAAAATTCTTTTAAAACCTTCCTTTTTTTTTTTTTTTTGCTTTTCCTTTCCCCGAAAGTCATGAAGGCTTCTAAGAGTAAGAAACTAGCTACATGCAGCATCTCCCCACACACTTTCCTCCCTACAATGCACATGCACTCCACAGTCCCTGTTCTCTGACTCCAGGGCAGAGGGACGAAATTAAAACTGCACAGAGTGAAATGTTATTTCCTTCATGTCAAGGGTTTTCAACTCGGTCACTTTTAAGTCTTGTTCAGGGTTTGAATTGGACTACATTTGTGGCAAAAGCTGTTCCCTCAGTTGTATGTCTAGCAAAAGGCCAACTTCACAGAGAGAAACCAGCAGGCTTCATTTCAGACCTGTGCTATCAGTTCCCATTGACATGGATGTGAGTGCAGGGTCAGGTCACCTGAGTTTTTCCTTTGATTTCCTGAAGGCCTGGACAAAGTTACTTAACTTTTCAGCCTAACTACTGAAGAAGTTACTAACTTCTGCAAATCTGCTATGCCTATAGGCAACAAGGAAAAATTAAATTTCACCCATGGATGAAAGTCACCAGAGAGGAAAAGCTCTATTCTCAGTTCTGTGGCACATTTTTCACTCTGGTTGTGGGCACACCAGAACATCTCCCCTTAACTCTCCCAGGTGATTTGATATCTGTTGTCCTTTCAGCTCACATGCTCCCAATACCCCGCAGTACCAAGCTCCCACACACAGCATTGTCCCACGCCTTGCTCAGATATACCAACCCACCCCAGCATTGCATCCCAACATTTCTCTTTATCTCACCTGGCCATATGTGGGGCAGCTGGTACTCCCCTCTCCCAGCCACCTATCCCATTCCTGCTCTTACTCCCTTTGCTATCAGACACACTACCAAAAAGCCCTTCACCAGTGAAAGGAGCTCTCACCAGCACTTCAGAGCAGGCTCTCCACAGCAGGCACCAAGCACAGGCAAGAGCAAAACAGCATCAGTTGAGTGAAGTCAGTGGCAGGCCACTGTAGGGGTTGAATGTCTGCTGGGCATAGGGCAGATAAAGCCAAAACTCTTTTCCACTAGCCTCAAGCAGACTGCAAGCAAGGTCCCAGGAAGCCAAGGCTCACATTCCTGTACAAAGGCTCTCCCTCAACAACCAGTGCCAGAGCAGTAGGAATGCTGGTCTTGTTCTTCTAATTAGTATGATTTCGGTCTCTCAGAGTGTCCTCAGAGCCCAGATAAAATGTGGAAAGTGTAAATACTGTACACAGACACACAGGCTCACAAGAATGTCTCATCTTTCAAACCCAGATAGTCTTTCTTGCAAGCAAGTAGATGAGCTCAGAGGAACTGGGAAAAAGAGACTGAACTATAACAGCAGAAGTTTTGTGTGAAACCAAAACTGCCCTGCAGATTGGAAATCTATTTTCAGTCATTCCAGTTCCTTCCAAAATACTAATAATAATAATTGAAGTTCTGAGGCTTTTCAAGTAATTTTTATCCACCAGCCTCCTCTGAAGTACAAAGCCAGCTCATGCCTGTCAGGCCAGCTGGGCTGAGCTCAATCCGAGACACAGGGTGCCAGAAATTTAATCCTGAATTTCCCAAATCTAATCGAAACGGCACAAGCCGTGATTAATAATTCACTACTTTATTACTGATACGATGCCTCGGACTATCACAGCGTCTGAATAATTGATTTGCCAAGAGGGGCGACATGTCCTTTCCTAAAGCAGAGAAAGTTTGACCGAAGAGTTGCCGTGTAAAGCTGGCTAAATGTTTTTAAATAGTTTGAGACTAGATCTCTGACATTCACTTGCTGTCTAAGGACAAGCTGGGAAGAGGCAGATGGGAAGTTTTATACCATCCTCCACAGTGCAGGTCTAGAAGCATGGTCAAAGGGAAAGAAAGGTGAAGAAGAGAAAGAAATAAAGTTACCAGAGGGAAAAATCCTTATCCTGCACACCTTTGCATGGTATGAATATTCACTACCTCTAGATCTGATCCATTAGGACTATGTCCCCTTTTTCCCACACTGATCTCTGCTTTGATTAACGATGGTTCAGATCCCCTGAGTCTAATGATTGGTGAATGACAGTAGAAGAGCTGAGCAAAACTTGGAGTAACACAGCCCAAGTTGGTATTTTCTCCTCCTGGAAGGCTGAGAAAAATCTGGATTACGGTCCTGCTTGCCTTGGGATTAAAGGCAAATTTGGGCTAGAAATGGTGTTTCTAAGTTCTCCAGAACTGACAGTCCCATATCTGAGCCTTGAAAACCCCTAAAAATTAGCAGTCAGTATTTCAGCTTAAACAGTGAACAAAATTCCCATATCCGATCAAAACTGGACCTCAGTTTACCCATTTGTAAAACAGAGACATTGAGAGCTGGTGCACTGTTTTCCATGCATTTCTCTGGACAGGGAAGAATTCAGAGTAAAAGTAAAACCGCTATAATTTTGATTGTTGTGGGATAGCAACAAAATTATGTAGGTAGAGTTTTGAAGCATCAGAGGGGCCCTGGTGAGGGTCCCATCATGGCTTACTGTGACCCTTTCATTTAAAAACTATGATTTGAACTGTTTTATCTCATGTCATGTATGCAAGGTGATAAGTCTACCATAAAGCAGCCCCATCTTCATGCAGTTTTCTTGAAATTTTCAGAGCAAATGGCAGCCTCTGGCACTTTCAGGGAGCAAAACACAACAAAACAAAGCGTTTTAGCTGCTAGCTGAAAAACCACTGCTCTGCCATTTTCTTCTCCTGTTTATTTTAATACAGAATTTTGTACCTGTAAAGTCCCATACCAAGCTAGTAGCAAAGGGGTTAACATAATTGGGGCTGTTTTCTTCCCCCCTCCACTTTGCCTTTGGTAGTTAAATTGAAAGCAAGTGGTACTGCCTTATTACTATCATTGTGCCGAGATATTGCATTAAAGGAGTTGAGGGTTTCAAATTGAATGTCAAATATAATATCACAGTGGAAACTTGAAGTGTGCAGCTGAGCTGCTCAGCTCCAGAGGGTTAACGCCGCCCGCCTCTTTGCCCAATAGCACTCCCAGCCAGTGATCTCCATTTCAGCCCAGTGAGCTATCTTCAGATGCTCACCAGGACTTGCAGGCAGGAGAAGGGGGCCCTGATGGATGTCAGGCAGCTGCAGATGGAGGGAAAGAGAGTTCAGCGTAACGAATTGATTGCTGGGGAATTGATTGGAGTTCTGTATTGCCTCAGCTGTAGCAGCCGATCATAACTAATCAACCCTTTGTCACTTCAAACTGGAGCACCATCATGCGTGGATCAGGGATGGAGAGAATGTCTTTTCATTTTCCTTGGTAGAAAAGTTCCTTGTTGGAAAAGAACCATGGCCATCGTCATATGATTTTTCTACCTCAGTGCTTAGAAGCTGAATAGTTTCAGGTTTGGAGTCATTTTCTAGGGGCATAGACACAATATTGTCAATGCCTTCCTCTAGTTCTTACTTTTTTTTTTTTTTTTACTTTCTTGGTCTGATTTATCCTTTTTCTGCAGGGGACATTAACAATGTATGCTATATGATGGAAAAAATGCATAGTACCACATACAGGCTTAATACTGGAAACCTGTTTTTATCCTCTTGTTAATGTGAACTAAAGTGTATTAAATCAAATCACTGAGAAAAGCAGATTAGACCTGTTCACAGTTTGGAGGAATCCATATGTAACTCAGAGAGCAAATTCCCATTGAAGCAAATTTTTGTTCAGTGCAACGAGTTGTCACAGTAATGAGTTCTTGGGGTAAATACTTTACTCTGGCACCTTTTCTTAAGTCTTTGGAAGAATGCTAGAGTAGTTTATCTTTCCAGCCTCACTGATATCATTGCAGTTATGTCCTCCTCATACCAAAAGTAGAGTTGTTTAGAAAACTGATCTGGCACAACAAAACTGTCCTTCAAGTGCTGTGAAAATCTTAGACTTAGCCTATGCTTTTAGCTTGCTAAAATAATTTGAAAATGCCTTAGAAATCTTGTTCATAATTTTTGTTTATGATCAATATGAGAATCAAGAAAACTCTCTTCTCATCCTCCTTCTCTCCCTACTTTCCTCATAAGACCTCGTTGCAGTTACATCCTTCTCAGGAGGGGAAGAGGAGGGGCAGGCACTGATCTCTTCTCTGTAGTGACCACCGACAGAATCTGAGGGAACGGCCTGAGGTTGTGTCATGGGAGGTTTAGGTCAGATATTAGGAAAACAGACTTCATGCTGGACTCCAAGTGTATGCTGCTTCACACTCAACTTTAGGACAGGCTTCGAGTCACCCATGTATCACCCTGCTTTGCTGAATAGGAAAGTCAGGCTTCCCTTGGGAAGAAATATTGTTAAGTACCAAAAAGTACTTTTGCACTTGGCCTTATCTTTTGATTATAAAAAATATCTACAATCAATTAT
This sequence comes from Manacus vitellinus, assembly GCF_001715985.3. NCBI lineage: Eukaryota > Metazoa > Chordata > Aves > Passeriformes > Pipridae > Manacus > Manacus vitellinus. The sequence continues at coordinate 6,443,529 of NW_021940553.1, forward strand.
CAAAATAAAGTCCATTCATCACATGAACTGTGGTTAACACACTGTTAACCCACTGCAAATATAAAGAAAATTTTGTTAAAGTAAATGTCTAAAAGAGATAGACCATCCCCAAAGCAGGTGGAAATGTATAGATAGAGCTATAGAGCAAGTCTACTGAGAGTGAGAACGCCTCCTGTAGGAAAGTCTTGGATCAACTCCACAAGTGTGATACAGCTTTTACCTTTTATCACTCCGTGTCCTTGGAGTACAATGAAGAAAGATGGTAACTTTAGTTGATGCTGTGTCTTTGTGTTTGTTTACTGTGTTGCACATTATATCGCAAAAGATTAAAAAGAAAAGAAACCTAAAAACCTGCGGGGTTAAGTTAGAATTTTATAGCCCTATTGGGAAATAACATGGCAGGAGCAGCAGGCTCATCCTACAGATGCATTATATTTTGTGACAAACCCTGGTGCATGCAGAACATCCATCAATCATTGAGATAATTTTCCATCTCATCAATTATGCAAATTAAACCAGAAAAACTATGTTCAAATAACGCTAAGGGCCTGACATAAACCCAGGAAAGCGAGGCAGCTTGGAGCGAAGGTTGAAATCCTACTCTCCCTTTGCCCTGGCTTTTCAGGAGACACACTGCGCATGACTGCTGTGGCAAAGTGGTCTTTTTGTTCCTACCAGCAGCTTAAGCATCAGCAAACCATGTCTTGGCTTCTTGAGGGACAGAGCCTCGGATTCCTTTGGTTGATATTCAGTGTCCATTCTTTCCAGCCTGATTAAGGCCAGGGCCCACCTCAGGTGGTTATGGGGGTGCACCACGACCTTTAGCTCCATGGCGCTGAATACTGTGATGCAGATGGACAGACCCACTCACTGGGTTTGTGAGGTCAGAGGGTGGAGGGAACAACCTCAACTCTCAGTAGCTGAGTTTATCACCCAAAGAAATGCCAACAGAATGAAACTCCTCCTATGCGGTGGTCCCACACCTCTCACATAACTGACTCCTACCTTTCTAGTTTTTCTCTACCATGGCATACCTTAGTGAATTGAGTCACACTTGGGGAGAGGAAATTCATCCATTTTGAAAGAGTGGCATTGGGCTCACACAGGTGGCAGCCACTGCCCACGTGAAGATATTCTCCTCGCCGATATTCCACAAAGGCAGAGTAGCACAGCACGAGTTAAATATCTCAGACCTCAAAGCTCAAAGTGACAGGAATCACAGTGGATAAGACATTTGTTAGCTTTTCAGGGCTTTGAAGCAATCTCACAATCAAAACTGCTGTCTTCTCGTTGATGCCACGTTGTCACCATGAAGCCTGGAGGAACTACAAACGTGAATGCTGACAGTGTAAAGTAACTGTAGAGTTATGGAATAAGGAAGTCTCACCAATATGCTGGTTATTATTATTATTATTATTATCATTATTATTATTATTACAATATTAAAAAATATGCAGTGCTGGGCTTCATCTTCCTTAATTTTGTTTGCTTCAAAATCAAGACAGTGATTTCCTTTGGTTGAATATGTGCATCTGCTGGGTATACATCTGTACCCGAGCAAATCTCTCTTGGCTGCCTCTATAGTTGACAGTGAGTTAAGCAATATGGTCAGTGGAGTTTGAACAAGATTCATTTCAGCCTAAAGTTCTATCTCTTTGTCACAAGAATTGTACCCTAATAATAGTGACTATATTGATGAAATATCAGTTTTTGTTAAGACATCTGAACACTGTTTGGAGAATGTCTCAAATATTCACACCTACCCTATAAAACCTGCTGTTAGTTGGGATTCATACCATGATTGTTCCAGGTCTGAAGCATCTAGTTTCAAGCACTCTCAGAGTTATCTGAAACTATAGAGAGAGCACGTCAGTGATTGTGGGATCCCTTTGTTTCTTCAGCACTCTACTCTTGGAAATTTGAACATTTTTCCAGTTTCCAGAAAATTCATTAGTTTCCATCAACAGTAGAATGACACCATCTCAGACTGTATACAGAGCAGCTTTACTGCAAGAATAGTCAAAATAAAATGTACAGAGAAGTAAATGTTATCCAGCAAAAAAAAGAAAATATTTGCAGATAGAAGGAAGAAACGGTGTAGTTCCCTTTCCAAAGGACAAAATGTTTGTTAATTCCAAATGCAAGCATCATAAGACAAAAATTCCATTTAAAAAGCACTCTATTTATCTAGCTAGTCATCTATTTATCTATCTATCTACCAGAAAACTGGTAGGAAAAAATATAGACATTCGGAGAGGTTACTTTTATCAGTACACCCACACCACAAAACTTATTTTATCCTCCATATTATTACTAGTGAAGCTTTTTGCTTGGCTTTTTCCTCCTGCACCTCCATTTCTGCTCACAAATGCATTGCTTGTACTCCCTGTTGGTTACACTCCACATTTGGTATGCGACCATCAGCTCTTAAATGTAAGTGAAGAACTATACTCCACTGATTTGTGTCAGTGAAGCTGTGTTTGGGAGATAATTGTTCACTGGGTTTATTTATTACAGTCACTCTCACAGGATCTGCATCACAGTATGGTCACAGCATGTCTCTGGAAATAAAGCAAAATGAATTGTATAAATAAATCGGGTACATTAACTCAACATGAGCTTTGCAGGAGCAATATAGTCAATAGAACATACTAGTAAAAGTGACAGGACATTATATATTCAATGACACATGCTAACGAAGGTAACCAGAAGCATTTATTCCATAGAGCATACAAATATCATGTGGAGACAGAGGAAGTTTGAGTCACATCCAATTAAAATGGCTTGTTTCTGGCAGGTCAACTGCACTTGACAGATGTCCTCATATACAGCAGCACCTTGCAATGATCTTTGTACCCAGCCCAACTCATCTCTCATTAGCAAGACATTTCATTACCAGTCTGTGAGACCATCCTCTCAGCATTGCTGATTTTTGTCTGCCCAGCAGAAATGTTACCTAAGCCAAGAGCTTCCTGTAGGTGACTGTCTAGCCAGAGAATGAACTTGGCACCTAGTAAAACCCACCTACTCGGGAGGCACCTGAGGCACTTGCAGTCACATTTCCTGAATATTACCCACTGCTCTCTTTTCTGAGAAGGTAGTTATACAACTTGTAAGATAATTTCTTTCACTTTTGGGTTTTTTTTTCCTTTATTTTTCACTGTCTGTCCCTCCTTCCCCTACTCTTTACCTCAGGAAAACCTCCTAGAAAGATTCCGATACCTATTTTTCCTTGGGGAGAATATCAGCTGACAGTAAGATCTTTTGTGCTGAGTGGAGAGCATGGGAATAGGTAGAGGAAGATATAAATGTTCTGTTTCTCTCTCTGGCAAACAATCCCTCTCTTTTACATAACTGTCCAGTTATGTAAAGAGTTACCACAGGAAAGAAGGGGGAACTTCTCAAGTGCTAGTTTGTCAGGTAGAAGTACATATCATCTCTGCAATGACTTATGACTACGTTCAAGCATACTGAGGTGGTTCTTTGCTTCTACAGGACTTTTTCAAAAGAATTTAGTTCTGGGAGAGCTGCCAGTGACCACAGTAGCACCCTCACACTCACCAGCAAATTAAATAAGAAAAGAGCCTATTTGTGCATTGGTTTTGCCAGAATGCTGGAGGGTCCATGTAGTTTAGCTAGTAGACCATAAAAAGTACTTAGCAATTCTTTCATTCTCTTTCTTCATACTCAGCTTGATTCTCTCAGCCACAGGTTTTAATTAGACAAAAACTTTGTTTTGACTGTTTTCAGGCCATGAAAATTTTGTAGGAGTAGAACTGAAGTGATTAGGGACTCAGTGAAGGAATGGATGGAGGTGCAGTAAAGGAAGTTTTTGAGTGTGCACAAATGTACTAATGTAGCTGACATAACTCAGGTGGAAATAAAAGCATCAAAAACATCCTGCTGCAGCTCCAACCAGGAAAAAGCATAATTTTATGTTATTTAGACAGCATACAAATTATATATAGTAGGTTTAATCTCACTGTTTCTCATTCTTTCCCTTTTCTCATGATTCCTTTTAAGAAGTGGTTAGCTTTTGATTCACAGACTGATGAGCAAAGATTTCAAGGACTACATTTCCATTGTATATTTAATGTATACCACAGTATTAAGCCCAGCGAAATCTTTATCCCATAAATTAATGAGTGGCTCAGTGAGTCACCTTTTAGGTAGATGTCCATGACTAACATTCTCCATTTTACATCCCTGCTACCTCCAACACTCTTCCCTCAAACAACTACTTTGGCCAAGTCCAGGGGCACCTGCTCTTCAGCACACCATTAAGGGAGAAAGCTGACTCCTGTTTCCACGTCCTTTTAGCCAAATGATACCACACATCTCTTTCATTAGAAAGTCTTCCCAGAGCCACTACTGCTGGTGAAATCGACCTGTGATTTATGTTCATTAACATCATGACTATGAAATTTTTCACCCTGGCAGTGTCCTTTTCCAGCAATAAAAAGTGAATGACTTCCACCAAAAACTCTTTTGTCATAGCAACAGAAAGCCATTTTCTAAAAATGTGGTTACTCTGCCTTTGCTTGGAGCAGAAGTCAATGGATGCAGCTCTCTAGATTTATAAGCATTTCTTAGAATTAATTTATCTGTGAAGCCTAACATCTTCAATGTAGTTGTAACTGTCAGATACAAATGATTCAGCTATGCAAGATGAAATCCCAATATATTGATATGTTCTACTGTAGAAACAGGTTATTTTTCTTACCCCTTTTTTCAATATTAGATAACTAAGTCTCCATCCAGATACAAAGAAACAAAAGAAACCACACAATATACCAAATAGCATTCAAATGCAGTGTCTAATAGTAGCCTGGCCAATGGGATGAGAAATTCTTATGAGGGCAATGATGTTTTTCAGCATCTCAGCTCTGCATGCTTTTCCAAACACTCATAAATATCTTTGTTGTCCTGGTGATATTTGTATCTCTCTGGCCCAAACCAAGACACGTTCATCCTGTGGCTCTATTCCTTTCTCACACTTTTCCCTTGGGGTTTTTTTGGTGGGTTTTTGTTGTTATTTTTCATTTTTTACACAGTAGAGTTGTGTTGACTGGAGGATTGTAGCAGATATGGTTTGATCTTACAGGGCTTTTTTATTAATTTACAGCAGCAAAGTTAAGATCTCATATTGCGATTTGTAGGAGGTAATCTTCAGAAATGAAATTTGCTGAACGTTCATTTTATATCCTTCTTATGTCAGATGCAAGAAGGAGATGGAGCACCTTGTATCCACTTCTGTAAGAGTCTAAGATTAGATGGAAAAGATACTGCTCATATTTCCATTTCATTTTCATTTGTTCCAGCCTTTGAGGTCAGTTTGTCTTCTGTCATTCCACAAACACATCAACAGTGAACCATGAAGTAATAAAAGGGTTTTGGAAAAGCTACCCCCCGATTTTAGCATCTCCATAATAAATATGTGGCATATGCAGAACAAAGGTTCATTTCTGTGTAGCTGTGATGTTACTCAGTCTGCAGATTGAACTCTTCCGAAGGCCAAAATAAAAGAAGTATAACTGAACACATGAGTCAGAGAAAGACATAGGAAAAGTTTTCAAGGAGAGGTACTTATCACTTCAAGCAACTCTGTATGAATGGGAAGGGGCAAATTGAAGATGTGGCGTTCTTGTCAGTGCCAAATAAATTGCAAGTAAAAGAAGGCTGAAAATTAAGAAAACCTCAGAGAGAATATGACAATTATGAGATTTTCTTCTGATGGTGGAAGAATGGTCCATCCAGTGAAGTGGCAGAGCTTCTTCTGATTATCTTGTCTAATTTGAAATTGTATTGGATAAAGTAGCTAACTTCCAGTACCAACAAGCTGTGCTTAAACCTAGGTGAGTCAAATTATTCTAATGGGCTTTGGGGACAGAAGGAGGGAAGAGTCTACCCTAATGATCAAAGAGTTCTAGTTTGGGCATCACTGTGCAACAAATTGTTCATTAAAACAGTAATTACTTCTGTCTAATCATTATACTTAAACATTTCTGAGCACCAACTAGAAAAAGTCCTGTTGGCATTTTTCACCCCAAACACCTGCAATGGAAAGTGAACTCTGATCTCAATAGCTACATTGACCATCTAAAAGTAGCCCTTCTTGCTCAATCTCAGCATTTACACAATCATATCCTGTCTGAGGAAATGCCACTACCAGCCTATCACTTAATAATGAGGAAAGTGAGGGAAAAACACATGGTTAGTGGAGTTGAAGCCATAATAATAATAAATTACTTCCCTTAAAGATTATGATTTTAAGATCAAAACGTACATTATAAACATTCAACTATTAAAGCGGCACAGGCTTTGATAACATGTGTTCTCGGGATTTGCATTCTGTACTGCTTATTACTAACACTATTAATAATACTATTTTGCATTTGAGCAGCAAATAGAGATCTTAATCAGGGCCTGGAGGCCCCTTTCACTAGATCTCACAAATATATATCATTAAAACAATGACTAGTTTCAGACCTACAGCTTTACAGGATTTGGGTGGGATTTATCTCACCTTTCACTATCTAAAAGCAGGGATCACAAGGTTGCAAAATGAGCATGACTGTCCTAGTTAGCAGCAGACAAACTGTTTTTCTGTCATCCACAACTTACTGGCTTCTGCAAGGAAATAATCATGTGGTTTAGGATATCCAGGGACTGAGATAATATGTTGTTACCAGTCTAAGGACTTTAAATGTTGTAAATCCTTGAAATGCGGCAGTTTGATTTGTTGGGGTGTGTGTGTGTGTGTGTGTGTGTGTGTGTGTGTGTGTGTGTGTGTACTTGAAGATGTTTGTGTGTCCATCTGCACACAGAGAGAAATATATATACAGATAGATGGATATTTTTATATGACTCATTCCTATTTTGCCATTCCTTAATGGATGCTATTTGCTTCTTTTGAAACCACCCCTGACTAGCGTATCAATCCATATTATGTAGACATCATTGAAAGAGGCATAACAAGAAGCAATGGCTTGAATCCTAAAAAGGAAACATTTAGCTTAGACATTAGGTAAAAAAAAATCCTAATGATAAGGCCAATTAGGCACCAGAATGAGGCACTGGAGGTGTCTTCAGAGGAGGTTAAAAAAGAGACTTACATCAGGGGTGAGAAAGAAAATTATGCCTGTAATAGAAGCGTTTCAGGGAGATGATAAATAGATAGATAGATAGATAGATGGATAGATAGACAAATAGACAGACACAGACATGTTTGTGTGTGTGCACGTGTGCATATATATATATATGTAACATGCATAAACATCGTTGTGTACTTTGTATATATGTTCACACATATATACACATATATGCACAGATTTGTAGAAAAAATAGGCCCTACCTGAATTGGCCCACTAAATATTTGTGCAATGTAACCTACAAAATCAAGTAAAGCAGAAGCATTTATTTGTTTGCCAGTCTGGCTCTTCCAGAGCTTTATTTATACTTGATAAAAGCCAAAGTTTATGAAGTTTGAATGAAGTGTGGTGAAGCAGCACCTGTAGCTCTTGGCTACCAAGCAATGACTTCTTCAGTGGTTAATGTTGTCTGTAAGGGTACTCTAAGTCCATATCTACAGCAACTCTGTTAGAAATCTCCTAGTTTGACCTTCAGTGTTTGTCCACATCAATGCTGTAAGCCCAGTTTGATTACCAATGCTGAGATAGCCCTCTGGTATTTGACTTACTAGCCCTGTTTCTCTCCATCTTTGCATTCTTCAAAAAAGGGGTTTTCTTCTCTCTCCTCTTTCCTCTATGTGGGATAGAGGCAAGCATAGACAGAGAAACATTTTCTCTGCAATTTGGAAGTAGGTATTGGATGAGTAGCTGAGGAAGCATGATGAAGCGCACTGCTCTACATGAGTTTACAGTAGGAAGAAACTTTCATATAGATTTTATGTACCTGTGAAGACTACCATTCTTTGGGCCCAAGCTTTGTTGTGGTCTTTATGAAACAATTTTGTAATCTTGGCATGTTTTGTGATACCAAAACAGGTCAAAAAGGTGTTGCAAGATGTGAAGAAGGTGCTTTTATGCACTTGCTTCAGCATAACTTCCATCTGAAAATATCCAAATGGGACCTACTCAAATTCCATCCACTTCCAGCTCAGCTTCAAGGCTCAGGATGTTGAACAAATCTTACCTGGCCTTGCCTAGCATGTATACACATGCTGCACTTCAGGGCTAGAGTAAATCCTGTTGGTTTCCAAGTGGAAATGAGTAGAGCTGGTCTCAAAAAAGCAAAAAAGCAGCGTGCCCCAGGCCTCAGAAATTTGTGTCAGAACCAGAGCTAATTCCAAACCTTCCCAAACCCCCAAATACTGCCATAACTGCTGGAAGGCACATGTTATGCTATAGGAAAGGGCCATGTTGTTTGACTATGACCAACACTGAGTATGACAGCATAGTGGGAAGGTGAAGGAAGAAAGTTCTGCTTACTTGAAATCAATCCCTTTCTTTGAAAATGAGGTGGGCTGTGTAGATGCTCATGGCCTTCCTAGACAATCTTTCCCAAACAGGCAGCCTTTCCATGCCAGTGGAATCTGATGCCCATCACTGCTTCACTCTGGTTTTCTAGGAAAAGGAGAGACAAAAACCAAAAATCTGGGTGGCAGCCTCTGGCACTCAGCTCTTCATATTTCCTTCACTTACTCTTCCCATCTCTCTCTTCTCTTCTTTTCATTTCTTTTGGGCTGTAAGTTTCATTCCAGCTGGAAAAGACCAAAATACAACTGTTGGATATGCACAGAAAAGGCCACCATTGTCGACTTAAAAAAACACATACAGAAATAAAGACACACCTTTGGGCTCTGCCAGACTAAACGCTGGGGCTTTTTCTGTGTGCCCATTCATAGGGAACATGTGTACACATTGGCATGTGTCCACAGGTGCCATTTAATTTTTCAAAGCAGAAACAAACAGGCTTCACATTTCCCCTCCCTCTCTCTGGTAACTCCCAGCCCCAGTGCACTGGTGTCCTCCATCAGTATATTCAGTGAGCAGTAACAGTGTCTCCTCTACACTATTTCCCACCAGTTTACCTGTATTCCTCGGTAATCCAGAGGAATATGATGAGACATGGACAAAGCCAAGTCAAGGCTCTTGGTCTCCTCGCTGGGACTGGCAAAAAGGATGTTAATATGCTGAGGAAATTTTGGGAATACTCTTCCTCTGAAAATTAAGCTTACATAGGATGAAAGCCTAGTGTCATCTTTGGGTTAAGTTCTCCATTAGGGCAGAGCTTTGTGCCACCTAATCCAAACAGTGATTCCTCTACCAGAGAACAGAGATGTGCAGCCTTGGTCCCTGAGCTTCCCTGTACTGAGGCAGCCTGAGGACCTGGGAGATCCTTTTATCCTTAATAGTTAACACATTTATCTAATTAACTAGACAATGTAGTGGAAAATACACTTTTAGGGACCATAAAAGTGCCTATGAAAGATGCTTCCTTCCTTGAACTATTTGTTTAGGCTGGTGCAGATCCAACTCAACTACCCTGAAATCAGTGGTGATGTTCTAGATTTACACCTCAGCAGCACATAGTCCTGTCATGGGAGATGAAATTCAGCATGGGCTTCAATGAGTGCATAGGTAGCATAGGAAGCCTTAGAAAGGATGGATTTGGTCAGATTGACAGGTTTGTTTTACTATTGTTTTACTATTGTTTTACTGTTTACCTATAACACCTGGACAACAAATATATTTCAGAAGGAAACTGTGGGATTAATTTCATCACCACATTTTCTATAATTTCCTGGTAGGAGCTAGACAGTGTTCTGTATTTATGAGTGAAGGTGATGGAGACAGGTGACTTTGGGGCAGTGTGAAAGCTGTGAAGCAGAGGTCTGATACGGCTTTGCATGATGAGATCATTGTGTGGTTTCCTCCTGCAAACAACTCTTCTGCCCAGCTTGCAAGGCATGGCCTATGCTTCAGTCACACTCTAACCCTCAGGGGCCAGCTTTGGCGAGATACTTCTGTCTTTCCTTCTCCCAAAATCATATTGTGAAAAAACTGATGAGAAACCACAGCAAAAGCTGCAAAATTCCCCAGTGCTTCACTAGGCAGGCAGTGGCTCACCTTAGGCTGTTTTTTTTCAGCCCAAAGTGAGACTTCTGAAACGGCCTAAGAAATTTTTTCTTCCCTTCTCTGCCCATTTGGATTCATGTGGACCCAAAAGAAGAGCACTTCTCTCTGACAGAGAACTAATTACACCCCACTAATTACACTGCCCAACGCTGCAATTCTTCTGATGCAGATCTACTTTCTATAAGGAAGATTAATAAGCAAACCCTGCCTCAGTTGGGGTCTTTACTTTGGCTTCCTTTCCCTCTGTCTTTAATGTTATTTTCTGTAATAGATGTTTTAAATTATTTGGGAACTTGGTAAATTAGATTCGCTTATAGTGCCACTTAAAATAACTAAATAAATGTGCTGAGCACTTCTTAAGAAAGAGCTAGACCATGTCTTCCCAAACTCTGACAGGGCTAAGCTCTGTGAAACTCAGATGAGCTGATGTTTTAGTTAATGGAAGAGCTGGGGTTTCTAGATAGAGATTTTTTTCAAATAATGATTATGATACCCTATATTTGCCTAGTCCATTCCACTCCAGCATTCCCCATAGCATATCCCAAATGTCTTGTCAACTCCCAAAGCACAGATTCTTTATTCCTATTCAGCTAAATCTTTCTTCTCTGCCATGGGCTTTTGCTTGAGTTAAGACTTCAAACCATGCTCCTATGTACACTCTGGTTTTGCTTTATAAGGTACTCAGAGGCAGTTTCCTCCGGGATGTAATACATCAGCTGTTTCAGCAAGGGAAAGCCACATATCTGCCAAGGGGTCTACTCTCCAGCTGCTATAAGTCAATGGAGATGCTCCACTGGGCAGAAGAGGAATCCCTTAAACACAACATGAGGAACAAAGCAGGGAAGCCTTTGCAGCCTGCATAGTAAGGGCTTTTTTGTGTTAATTTTCCTCCTGCCCAACAAGCCACCTGCCTAGAAGACCTGCCAGGAGGCCTGAGGGGATTTAGGTAATTCAATTTGGACAATATCTTCCACCTTGGCTTGAGCCGGTAGGAAAAAACTTCCACGTTTTTGATTAATTTTTTCCCCTCTCAAAAGCTTGTCTTCCAATTAGACATTGCAGAAATATCCTCGCTGAAGTTCTTGCAATCATAAACTTCTTTTTTTCATCAACCTCCTCTCAGCATGAGAAACAGTGTCGGTATTTTCCTCTCCCTCAGCCAGTTTAAGCCCCTTTGTTTAAGGGCAGGTGTCCTCCAAGGAGAGAATGCAAAGCCCAGGAAGACCGATGAGCAGCATTTGGCTGTTTGCAGAGCAGCGTCAGGCATCAATAGGCTCTGAAAGGGGGAACAAGCGAGAGCAGTGCCAAAAGAAGCCTGTTCTCTATCTGTCTCCAACGTCTGACGCTTCTCCCTCCTGCTTTCACCCATTTCTCAGTAAAACCTCTTTTTTAACACAAATTAATTGCTACTGCAAAAAGCACTGATAGAGACAGTTAGTTGACCCTAGTGCACAAATCAGCTTCACTGGGATGGAACGGGAATAAAAAAAGCAAAAGTCTCAGAAGGGTGATCTTACAGACTGCTTTCAGCAAGTCCTCAGGACAGCTGCCTTTGGCACATCCCTGTCACAGCCAGGGCCCGTACCAATTTGGAAAGAAGGGCAGTCTGTGCTTTATCCACATCTGCACAGCGAGCTGGAGAGGATGTGACACTGTGGGTGGAAGAAAATTTCATTTCTTGTATTCCTCTCCCTCTCCTTACTCTCAAAGAAAAGGGAGCTCTGTGACAGGTCAAATCGAAAAGCTTCCCCACATCTTCTTCAGGTGTTAGGATAGGCATCCTCTTCTGGAAATATCCCCCAGAATGGTCTGTCCATCGGCCAAATAAGAAATATCATGTTGCCTGTCCTGTCTCTGGTTTCTTAAGGGCCAGTACAGCTACAAACACTTCCTGCTGTCATGTCACCTCAAATTGTCACCCTTCTCATCTCAGAAATGCAAATCACTGCAAACCCAAGTGCTGACCTGTCATTCCCCTGATATACCGGGAAGCAAATGATACGGACATCTGCATTCTTGTCTGCTGCCACCTCTGCCACAGTTTGCTGCAGAGGGGAAAAAAAAACATAGATATCTTGTTTATAGCCCTCCTTATAACCCTCCTTTCATCTTGCAGCTTGGGTGAATCTGGAGCCTCTTGGAAGCTCTGTGGTTACTAACTGAGCCAAACAAACTTCAGAGGGAATAAAAAGGGTCTTGCAGGATTTCAGGAGTCTCTCCACACCTTTACTGAACCAAAGGTCACCCCTCCCACTATACATTGGATCCTGGGGTTTGATGCAGCTTTCCACAGTCAAGCAATTTACTCTCAGATTTAAAGTTTTGGGCATTTTTGAGGGTAAAAGAAACCAGTAGAGGAACTTAAATACACAAAGACACAGACCCTTGTGTGATTGAAACTAGTTTACAGCTAGTGAAATAATACCTCTGAATGCCTGTGCTTCCCTTAGGTTTCCTTCATGCTGCTGGGAATATGCAACGTATTAGTTATGTTCTCATTAGTGTAGCTCGGAGATGTGTTTGTGTTCTCCATTTAGCTCTGCCTTTTATATCTGGTTCTCTGTAGCTCCACGCTCATGCTGAGCAGGTTCAAATCCTTCATTGTTGGGCAGGAATGTGGGAGAGGAATTACAACTACCTTTTGTAGGAGCACCGCTGTCCTCATCAGGAGTCCCCATGCTCCAGAAAATGAATGAAAGGACTGGATATATGCCCCATTTGAATATGTCTTTGCCCTCATTTGCCCTTTCCCATGTGCTAAGGGGGAACTAACTCAATGGCCTTTGGAAATTGGAGTTAGGAGACAAGTGACACAAGCAGATACTCGGTATGCCAAGAGCTAAGGAATGTATTTTTTTTAAGTATTATTTTCTTTTTTTCTTTTTTAATGAAAGTTGGGTTGGAAATCCAGCAGTGTTTGTTTCTAAATCAGGGCTCAACAGAAGTGCCGGAGTCTAGTTTCTCCAAGACATAGCTTGACACTTCTGATCTGCTTACATCTCATCAGCAAAGCAGTGTTAAATCTGGCCAAGGCAGAACAGGGAGTGCTTCAGGGGGAGAAACATTGTTACTGTAGAAATCATAGTTGGTCAATGATTGTGCACCACTTCCCTAGTGCACTTCTCCAGAATAGTATTGGGAACACTTCTGGGGTGTAAAACACAAATCCTGGGTAGTGCTTCAAAGGCTTCTCTTTTCATATTCTTTATGATCTGAGCTATGCTCCAGCTTGGGCTACTGTATTTTGCCAGTTGTATGTGCAATGGCATTGAAATTTTTTCTTTATTTTCCTGCAAAAAAATACAGAACTGTAATACATCATAGTGTATCCTCTGATGCCCTGCCACAGAAGATCCACATTTTTCAGGAGGTGGTCCTCTAAGTAAGGAGCTACAATCTGAAGGAAAGAAAAGCTAAGGAACTGCCTCAACCCATGTAATTTGTGAATGCAGCCATGAGTAACTCTTGCACCCGAGAAACCCTTTAAGTTTGATCCATGTGAGGGATGTGTGCATCTGCCTTCACTAAAAAACATTTTGAGGTTTGAGAGTTTATTTCTGCTCCAAAAGTATTTGCTAACAGCTCGTTGCAGCCAGCCTGCACAACACCCAGGACATAGCATCATGCTAAAAACATAGGGGAAAAAAAAAAGTCAACACTGGATGTCTGCGGGACAAAGTGGCCAATTTCCTTCCCTTTTCCAAACACTTGGCACTCTCATATGTGCCATCTTAAGTTTGCCTGTTGTTGTCTTGAGACTAGCCTCTGTGGGTGTTCTGTTTTTTCCTGCATAGTTAAAAAAAAGAAAAAAAAAAGAAACTACAAAACCAAACAAACAAAAATACAAAAACAAACAAATGAAAACTAGCAAGAAATAATGCCCAAGAGTTAAGCTCCTCTTAATGCAGGAGTGGCAGGATTGTCCTAGCCTTCTCAGCACTGTGCAAAAAAAACCACTCTGCAGCCTAAACTTCTTTCTTTCCAACATCAAGGTGGCAAATGCAAGGTCTAAGCATTTATTTATCAAAATCACTGTAGATATTTTCTTCACTGGGAGGCTCAGTACTTTAGGCTGAAATCATCCATCACAACCAGGGAAAGGGAAAAAAAAGGCTTTTCACCTTCATGGATTTCCCCCCTCCCTTCATCTCACCTTATTCATGTTTAAATGGGTAGAAATTCATCTTTTTTCTCCAAAGATCCAGCTGGCTGCAACATGCTCTGTGCTTAAACAAGCTGCCTGCATTGGAAGCATTTTTCAGGCACTCTCTCTCTCTCTCTCTCTCCCCCTCCCCATCCCCCTGGGCCCTGATTGACAGTCTCATCTCATTTTTATGTTTGACACCTCAAAAAAAACCAGCTTAAAAGAATAGCCCTTATTTGTAAAAGAAAAGTAACTTTTCTCAAAGACAAAACAGGTTTCTCACTAGGAGGTGTTCACACTCCTCAGTAAATGCTCTTTGCTACCAGCCTTGGCAGGGTGGACAGTGTGTGTGTGTGTGTGTGTGTGTGTGTGTGCAGCTATCCTTGCGTGCAACGTGTGTATGTTTGAGCACATCCCCATGTTTGCATCCTGTGTAATGTTTAATTCTGCCTTTCCTTAAAGCTGATATGGTAAAGCAAACACGCAGCAAGTTGCATGACTGACTACTCTGCAGCTCAGAGAGTGGGGTGTCTCTTTTATGGTAACAGCTTTGATAAAGCTGCCAGCAGCTTCTCCTGTAGTATCCATTAATGCATCTGAGTCCTCAGAGCACGAGCTTTCGGGACAGGTCACCCAAAATATGCTCAGACTGTGTGGCAAACCCACTCTGAACTGGGAAACATGAGTTTTTCTCAGTTCACTTCAGTCATAGAGTGACTAGAAACTGCTGAAGGATGTGGGTTTATGCTGACAAGTCTGATGGTGCAATGGGACCACTGAGGCTTCAGCTGTCTCTGTGGAGAGAGTAGGGCAGAGCAAAGCCACTGTTTTTACTTCAGCAGCCATGAAATGGAGCCTGTAGACTTGATCAGTTATGAGAGGTGATTGTATCCACATTTATTGCACTAGGAGGGAAATTATCTCTCAGCAAGGGAAAAACTGGAAAAAAGTAGGATTGGCAGGCTTCTCTTAAGGAACATAGGAGGTGCTTTGAGAAATTGCCATTGCAAAGCACCTCTATTCCCATCTTTCCCCATGCCTGCTTCTGTTTTGAAGGGTTAGTCAACCTTTTCACGCTTGAGGTGAGATTGTCTTCCTCATATTTGTGTAGGTCCTGGAGAAAGGAGTCCTGAGAGCCTTACAGCTTCTCACAGCAAACAAGTTCTTCCTTACAGATCTGGGACTATCTGGGTTTTTAAAGATCTGGATGGAGCATGGAGGCTTTGATTCCCTTTGATTCCCTTAGATCCACATAAACAAGTGTTATACCTCTTCTTCAGTTCCCAATCCACTACCTGTAAAAGAGGTGCTGGGATTGGAACAGTGATATTCAAACATGATGGGCTTCCTCATGCTGACAGAAGTTCCCTGTGTCATCCCTTCATTCATACACAGTGCAGTACTGGGTCTGATGAGCTATTAATATGTCAGCAGAGACAGACAAATCGGACTATCTGAATCAAATGCCAGGACTCTCCAAGACATGAAGAAGCAACAACAAATGCATCTTCTCCGTCTTTGATCTCAGATGATTACAAACAATGAAGCTTCCAACTTTATAGAAAGCAGTGTTCATAGCTTCAGTGAAACAGCTCAGTGCCTAACTCCTTGGCACAGCCTACAGCCTATAACCATAAGCATGTGGCCATTACAGACATGGTACTTTTGGGAAAGCTGAAATAGTTTACGTGTTTTCCAGAGCCAAATTCCAATTTCAGAGGCCCATTATGCCTACCTACATACCCATTCAGCATCACACAACCACAGCAACTGGCTATGAAATCCCACGTTGCATCCTCCCCTAAACACTTGGTTATGGTGGTGCAAAGTATTGCTGCAACTCCCACAGAAGGAACTGAGTTTTTAGGCAAGAGTGGTTAATCCTGAGAGAACAGAGCACCCACTGTATAGATATCAAAGTTACCTACATCTTCTCTACTTTCCTCCAGTACAATTCTCTACAAATTCATGTGATCCCCGATGCCCGAATGGGGAATATCACTTTAGATGGAGCTAACTGAGCTGACTTTCCTAACAAGGAGAAGAGGTGGAACCTCAGACATCCATATACTAATCGTTATCAAATGTATACCTTTAATGGGGCATTTCACACTTTTCTTTGAGGCATTGATCTCTGCTGGATACATAATAATGCTAGATCAGAAAGCCTGAAAGTCTTTGTGGTTTACATCTCTCTGCTTATTTCGGCTAAAATGATATGAATCTCCAGAACACTAGAGAGTGATCTCTAGAGTGAGTCTGTCTTTTTCGTCCCTTTTTTTTCTTTTGCTTTTGGGTCAACCCAAAATGTACTTTTTACATGAAATATCCTAAGCCATTTGTGCTCTTTTAGAATTCAGGTCAAATTTTAGATAAAAATTTAAATATTACTTTGAAGCAAGAAGCCACCAACAGTTGTGCTTTGACGCAGGATCTAATATTTGCTCTGAGAAGGGCAATATTTTCAGTTAAGACTTGTAAGTGTTCCTTGATCCGAAATCACACATGATTTAAATTTTGACACAAAGTTCTTCTCTCCATTGAATGCAGTAATGGGCAAAAAAACCCACAAATTCTCAGCCAGCCATATGCCATATGTCCTTGGGTTTGCATATCTTGCTAATTTGCATATCTTGCATATCTTACTTTTACTGTACCATGATTACTGAGAGGTAGTCGGGTCTAACCTCACAATGTTCTCAAACCTAGACTTCCTCCCACATTTGAACATTCTGGTAGACCATGTCCACTGATGTGTGATAGTTATTTTACATGCAGATCCGAGGATACATGCAGCAATCATGGTGAATGCTTCACAACAATTCTGTTTAATAACCTAATACTAGGGTGTAATTTTCGGTTGGTGTAATTCTTCGCATAACCTTTAAGTGTGCAAAATTTCCACCTATTCAAACCAGATTTAGATCTCGACCCTGAATCTGGTTTAACTGCTTGGTCGTTAAATTAGGAGCTTTCCTGCGGGGATGCGATTCTATTTGCAGTACTAATGCCTATTCACTCATATAGGCTACCCGAGATCGCTGACTTCAAAAGGCTCCTCATGCAAACAGCACTGTGAAATGCCCAAATTGCCCTCTGTAAATTCTGTAAACCGAGAGCAAGTGTCTTTGTTAAGTCCACGAGGAAGTGCACAAAAATCCTATTTGCTGACGTGCAAAGGCTTTGTAAGGCAGAGCCCCTAGCCTGAAATCGCTTGATTTGTGGATCCTTGCGATTAAGTTGAACTGAATGACATGCAAAGCTGGCAATTGAGATAAAGAATCACTCCAGGCTAAGGAAGGGAGGCAGCTAAGAGCTGAAAACAAAGGATGTTAATCTCACGCTCATCATCTTTAAACAGCACATGTTAAAGGAGCAGGTAAAGCTCAGCCGATGCCTTCAGATTACTGGACGGGATGTTGTCTTTTGTCTTCGCAAAACTCATTTTGATCCAAATGCTGACAATTCTCCCCCCTCCTTTCCTCCCCCACTTGCATCCCCTCAGGCGGAACATCTCATCCCAGCGGAGTCTCTGCCTCAGCTCCGCTCCTCAGCTCATAGGCACGAGAGAAAGCCTATCCACATCACGGAAAGTTTTCTTACAGTTCCCAGCCTCTCCCAGGAGCACAGCTTCTTTGTCTCTCTACCCCTTCACCTACCTGGGCTCAGTGGGTCCTGCCCAGACAACATTTTGCACACAAACATGACACCTTGCTGTAGGACGTGTGGCTAATCTGTCTGTCAAAATCCAGATATAATATAAAATGCTGCATAGAAACAAAGACATTTGTCCAAAGTAGATGTGGGCAGGCTGGAGTTGAATCCCATTCCCAGAGTTAGGTGAGACTCTTATTTCTCGAAGACCTGTAATTGTGCTGCAGGCTTGTACTTCAACATCCCTACCCAATACCCTGGATCTCAAGGTCCACCACTCAGCATAGCTTGTCACAGGTGGTCACAGAAGTCTGTGGACAATAAATATTGTCCTTGTGTAAATTAACACCATGGTAGGCTCTGGCAGCATCCAGCCACAGCAGAGTAATCGGCAAAGGGAGATGCATTTAAACAGTATTGGAAACAGAAACATTCCAGCACTGCAGGTTAAAAACTGCTCCAAGATTGCAAGTTCGGCATTTTAGGGATCAGTGGGAGATTTCTCTGGAGATTTAGAGCAATTGAAAAGATCGACTTCCTCTCTATAGAGAAGTTTTAATAAGGCTGAAAATAAAATGCTGTCTCCCTCAGCCTTCCTGGCAGAGGAGATCCAACGCGCCCCCCTGTTGTTTCAATAATTCAAACTTCAGCTTTCGCCGGCCAAATAGGCCTGAAATTCACCTGCGAAGGTTCACGAGGCTAAGTGGGATTCAGAACAAACTCCTCTTGTTTCCAAACTCATGTATAATGCAGTGAGGAACTTTGCTCAAAGCTAAGCTTTGGCTTGCTGTTATATCTAAGACGCTCCAAGAGAAAGTGCAGGAGGCAAATGGATAACACCACATGAGAGGCAGCAGAGTGGGAGGGGAAGGGAAAGAGCACAGCCACCAACTTATGATAAGCTGACATTCATCTGTAGCTGGGCAGCACCTAAATCTACCTCTTCTCCCTCCTCAAACTAAGATTGCTGTGCTGCCCAACAACAGAGAAGAGATCTGAGTTTGCCAGCAGAAAATAAGATAAATAGACAAGGCAAGCACCAAAGGAAGAAAGAAGGAATACAGTGAGGAGGGTTGTTTCATTAGCCAGAGAAAACTGAAGCTGAACACGAGCATTGCAAGCCTATCATTTTGTTTACACGGATGAAGACACAAAGGTGTGTTGAAGTCAAGCTCTCCATCTGTCAGTGCTGTCGGTGTGCTGGAGAGTCCCGGGGCTGGCTCTAGAGTGACACAGGTACCCCTGGCAGAAGGCATTTGCCAAAGTGTGACCATGGAGCACCATGGCCAGGTGGTATTGGACTGGCAATGCCGCTGGAGATTTCAGCTTCAGCCAGCTTTGTTTCAGAAAGAGTGATTCAGATAGTACAACATGCACCGCAGTGTTTTTTCCACCAACACCATGCAGTGGACTGGGAGCAGGTCCCATCTAAATTCACTTCCCTGTTGGCTAGGATGGGTGACTCACCCTGTTTGTTTTAAAACCCCATCCTCAGACTGTAAACAGATTTCTGGAAACCTACATATATTGCCTATAGACAAAATAGACACAAAAATTTTAGGTATTTAGTATTGATTGAGCTAAATCCATGACAGAGGTGTGACTCTTGGGGATGGTCCTGTGCAGGGCTAAGGGTTGGACTCGATGATCCCTGTGGGTCCCTTCCAACTCAGCATATTCTGGATTCTATGGTTCTTTGAATCAGTTTTTTATATCTACTTCATTGTTTCACTGAGGAAATATATATAATGGTTATGTCTAATCATGAATTCCAGTGCTGATCAGAGATCTTTTCTCTTTCCTTCCTTCCCTTCTCTCTTTAATTACCTCACTTTTGCCAAGATGTTTGTTGTTGTTTTTTTTTTATTTCAAGTATCTGATTTTTTGCAGCTTTCTGGGACTGGAGTAACTGAAGTGCAATGTGATTCATATGAAATAGTAAATATTTAACTACTAAATGGCACCCTGGTTTTTTAGATTCCTTCTAACTCTATTCATACTATATACACTATACTCTCTCTATGTTATACCATATATATATGCTGATCAGCATATTAATTTGTATTTATATTTATATATATTAGGGTTTTTGATACATCTATTTAAAGACACTGAGGTGTGTGTGTCCACAGGAGAGCAATGAAGTTGGTGAAAGGTCTGGAGCAGAAGTCTGATGAGGAGCAGCTGAGGGAGCTTGAGGTGTTTAAACTGGAGAAAAGGAGGCTCAGGGGGGATCTTATCATTCTCTACAAGCACCTGGAAAGAGAGTATAGGCGGGTGGGGGTTGGTGTCTTCTCCCAGGTAACAAGTGACAGGGCAAAAGGAAATCAGTTGCACCAGGAGAGGTTTAGAATGGATTTGAGGAAAAAAATTCTTCACTGAAAGGGTGGTCAGGCACTGGAACAGGCTGCCCAGGGCAGTGGTGGAATCACCATCCCTGGTTTCAAAAGACATATGGATATGGTACTTAGCCACATGGTTTAGTGGTGGACTTCACAGTCCTGAGTTAATGGTTGGACTCAATGATCTTAGAGGTCTTTTCCAACCTTCATGAGTCTATGACATTTGCTTTAGAAGTACAAAGTGACATTAGAAAAAGATAAATATTACAAAATTTTCTCTGAAAATGTTTGGCAATGCCAATATGAGGCTGATCAAGGCAAATTTAGTTCTTCTTAACTGTATTTCTATTTCATTATTTCATTACTCAGTGTTTGATTGCTTAATTACATGGGGGTTTTTGAGGGCTACTAAAGCTGAAAGTACAGTGAGTGAATCAACTTGGTGTGTTCATTCTGAAAAGCACAGGCATCTTAGGTTGTGCTGGACACCATTTCCCAAATCAAAACAGTAATTACGTTTTGAAATTATTCTATTATTGATACCTTGAAGGCTGCAGTACATCAAAGTTGCAACCTCTGCAGTTCTAGGACCATGATCAGCTGGATGGGCTTTGAGTTATGTTTGCCTCCTTTGCACCAGGCTGTTTGTTGTTACTCTGGCTGGTTGTTTTGAATGTAGACTATATTTACAACTTTATTAAGCGTATTAGGGAATAAGAATGAAAAATTATATTTCAGAATATATAGGTGCTAAAAGCTGAGGACATAGTGCAGAATTAATTTTGGTGGAAACTTGTGAGAAGTAGGAATGTTGCATTTATGTTTCTTGATGAAACTCTGTTTCCTGCAACATTTGCTGCATTACAGTTAATGGAATTTATGAGAACAGCTTGTGATTCTCCAAAACTACCTGGTGCGGTCATTTCAGCCAACACAATGTGAATTATGCAATAAGCCATCGCCTTAATTAAAACAAATTGCATTTACTGTATCAGTCCGTACTATGAATCATTCCCTAGGGCCCCTCTTCAAGGTTTGCGCTTGGCCTATTCTTGAGAAATGTTGACAGCAGCCTCCATTACCAAAAACATTTTTGAGCATTTTGTTCTAATATCCTTCTCCACGATCCAGCTCTTGAGCTCACTGACCTGATACACAAAACAAATTTTACCCAAAAACCAAGGCAGAAATCACGTGAAAACAACAGAATATCTCATTTTCCCTTTCTCTTGCAGCATGCACTTTGGTAGACTGTGGCAGAGGAAGATAAAGTTTATTAATTGAAATAATGATAATAATAAAAGCCAAAAAGGGAAAGCTGCAGACTAATTGTTTTCATCCAAAGTTAGGAGTCACATGGGATTCCTCACACTCCCTACTATAATTAGACTGAACAACAAGACAACCAGATTATTAGTCCTTTGTGTATCTCCAGTTTAATAAAGAGAATGACCATTGGGTATTTATATTCATTTGAGCTCAAAGCGGCTTAAAGTACAGTGCTAAATACAGTGTATCATACTGCAGGGTGAAGTAACTCGCCTTTTAGGAAGGAAACATCATCATCTCTGTGACCTCTGATGTGAGGGGAAAGATTTTTACTTCATTCAGTTTGGATCAGGCTGCTGAGACCATTCAGCTCTACCTAATGTTTAAACCAGTGTGTTTGGCCAGGTTTCCTTGCTTTGAAAGTTGAAATAGAGTAGTTAAGTTCTTTCCTCAAAATGTGTATAGTTGAGAGTTCCCTGAGTTAGAATATTAGACTCAAAGTGGTGATTTCTGCATTTAGCTCTGTTTGAGAGGTACTATTGCAAGTCTGAAGGAGGTGCTGTTTAAGACAGCCTTGCACAGGTTAAAATGCACAGGGGAATCCTAACAAAAGGCTAGTGCAAATTTAAAAATCTCAAGCAAGATTTCATAGCTCCTTTTGCAGGAGTTGCTTAACTCTCACTAATTTGGGGGATCCTGTAGGTGGAGCTGCTTTTGCAAAATTTATGAGGAAAGTGAACCATTTATATCTAACACTGTTTGGCAACTCCAGCTACTTTGAAATTACTGAAACCTCATCATGAACAACTGGGTCATTGAACATAAAATAAGACCCTAGAGCCTGATTGGAAAGCCATTAAAGTCAATGAAAAGGGACCCACTGGCTGGAGCCAACATTGGAGCAGATCCGCAGAGAATAATCTAAACTGAATCTGTCTCCATATTTATTTTCCTCTTGATATATACCTAAAAGAAGCCCAGGTAGATTTGCAGCAGCCTTTCACAACTTGTTTGTTGTGAAGATTATTTCACTTTACATCAAAGCAGATGTCCATCTCACCCAGCAGACTCATACTGATGTTATTTAGGTCTTCCAATGAAAGCCTCTGTCACATAAACAAGCAAACGTATTGAAGGAGCAGGTTTAAGCATTGAGAAGGAAACAAGACAATACACATTTTCTTTCCCTGAAAAGGAAAGTAGACACAATTGGATGCAGCATATGCCCAGACTATGACTCCTGTTCCTCAGCCAAAATGAAGTCTGAAAATAATTGGCATCAATAAGTATTATCAAGGACCATCTGGAACACACATATTCTGAAAAGTGAGAAAATACCTTCAGAACAGTGGATAAATACCTTAGTTTTGATTCTCATGTATTTGTTGCGTGACTAAGACCGTTTGGCTTATGAATTCAAAAGTCATTTATTGATGCTGTAGTAAGGGCCCACTGCACAAAGCTCAGGAAATTCAAAATGCTGAAGCCAGCAAAAAAGGTCCTTCAACCTCCAACAAGCATAAGTACATTTTCCATCTCTTACTGTTAGGCTTGCACTGCTTCTGAACAGTTTACAATTTCTCATTGTCTTTAATTTTTTTTCCTTGCCTAAATTAATGACAATTAAGAGGTGTCTCATGGACCATGTAGTCACTGTAATTTTTTGTGTTACAGGGTGCTCAAAATACATATCTACTTTTTCTTTTTCATGATCAAAAATACTTTTGGTTTGCACTTTTTTTCCTGAAGTTTTGATAACTCCAAAAGAGCTGTGGAGATTAACTTCCAACTTTCTAAATAAATTCACTGCTGGCCTGTTAATAAGAAAGCATGAGAAAATTCCAACCCTCAGAGGTAATTTTGGGGGAAAGTTATAAACCACTGAAAACAGCAGCTTATAATGAAAGTGTCATCTCAACTATAAAAGGTACCTCAATGCACTGAACAGGCACCGTAAAACATGATTGAAAGGGAGTTTAGAGATATTGCTAATGGCTCCGACATAAGGAGTGTAGCCATAAAAGATGAAAAGATGCATGGCTAAAACTGCCCACCACCAGTCTTTGAAGAGCATCTAACTACCCAGGCATGCCAGGGACGTGCAATTGCTAACGGAACTGGTCATGCAGATCTGCTCAGACAGAGAGACCTTCAAACACTTCACGCTTTTACTTCCTCTCAAAGTAATGCAGCTGTTCAGCAGAGAGGCAGCTCATGTCCCCGGGCTCCTCTCGGGGGCGCTGGATGGCATTTGAAGGATGGGGATGGCCAGCAGTGAGGCTGGACTGTGGCACTCAGCCTCTAACTCTGGAGGAGTAATGAGGCCTGTGGTTAGGAACTCACCATGTCTCTTTCTGTCTCAGAAATTGACTTTCTAGGTTACAACAGTTTTGTACCACTTTCATGAAATTGTGTCATTTCAGTTGGAATGGAACTCTGGAGGACATGCAGTCTAGCCTCCTGCTCACAGCAGGCAAACTTCAAAGTTAGTTTTGAAGTAGTTCTGCTATTCCTATTTAAACCAGGTGATCTAAAGTTTAATTAATATGTGCAAAATACTTCAACAAGCTGAAAGTCATTTCATGGACTTTCAGAGTTTGCATTTGGCCATGCTTATTTTGCAACATGGTCCTTATGATACCTTTAGTGAAACGGGTGTTGGTCTGTGCTGAGATTCAGTCAGGAGGACTGTTTGGTTAAATTTATCCTACCCTTCAGGGAGCAAATTCTGACTAGGAGCTATATTTTGAATATCTGTAGGTCAAGGTTATGCATGACCATGACTATGCATTTTTTTTAGGCCATTTCAAAAAGTGGATTGTAAGATAAAGCTGTCTTGAAGACTATGAGGAAGAATTTTTTTTTTAATTACTGGTCAACAGCTGAAATAATAACAATAAGGAGAGCTGCGTTTTGAGGGAAAACTGCTCTTACTTCAATGCTTTCTGCCTGACACCCCTCTCCTTCTTGTTCTTACTTACTCCATGTTAGATATATAAAAAACAATTAACGCTTTTTAAAGGCTTAAAGTGTAGTGGTTTGACCCTGGCTGCGCACCAGCTGCTAAACAAGTCACCCTATAACTCCCCTCCTCAGCTGGAAGGGAGAGAGAGAAAAGGTTTTGGAGTCAAAATAAGGATGGGGGAGATCACACTGGCAAAACAGACTCAGCTCAGGGAAATTAATTTCATTTATTACCAACAAAATCAGAATAGGGTAATGTTAAATGAAAACCCAAACTTAAAACAACTTCACCCCATCCCTCCTTTTTTTTCTGGACTTAACTTCACTCCCTATTTCTGTCTGTGGTCAGTTAATCTCACATTGTCTCTGCTGCTCCTTCTTCCTCCGGGGCTGGATTCCTCCTACTCTCCCCTGCTCCAGGACAGGGTTCCTGCCCACAGGAGACAGTCTTCCAAGAACTGCTCCAGTGCAGGTTCTTCCCACAAGCTGCAGTTCTTTCCAAACTGTTCCATTGTGGGTTTCCTCTCCAGGGTCAGTCCTTCAGGAACAGGTTTCCCCATCATGGGTCCCACATGGAGTTACAAGTCCTGCCAGAAAACCTCCAGTGTGGGTTCTTCTCTCCAGGGGGCCACAGGTCCTGCCAGGAGTCTGTTCCAGCACGAGTCTCCGTGGGGTCACAGCTTCTTTCGGGTGTGGGATCTTCCACGTGTTGCAGGTGGATCTCTGTCCCCCCATGGACCTCCGTGGACTGCAGGGGCACAGCTGCCTCACCATGGGCTGCACCTCAGGCTGCAGGGGAATCTCTGCATCACCTGGGACACCTCCTGTCGCTCCTTCTGCACTGACCTTAGTCTTTGTGTACCTGTTTCTCTCACACTCCTCTCCTCTGGCTGCTATTGTGGAGCAGTTTTTCCCCCTTTCCTCTCAAATTTGTTATGCCAGAGGTGTTCCCATCATCTCTAGTGGGCTCAGTGTTGGCCAGTGGCAGGTCCATCTTGGAGCCAGCTGGAATTGGCTCTATTAGATGTAGGGAGGCTTCTGGCACCTTCTCACAGAAAGTAGCCCTGCAGCCCCCCACTACCAGAACCTTGCCACTCAAACCCAATATAGCCTGACTTTGCAAAACCCTTTCTTGTACACAAGCTGTCCAAACTTGAAAATGCAGAGAATTTTCCAAAGTTTCCAAATGTTGACAAGTATATTTCTGAATATGTTCTCAAATAATATTTGAGCTGAGGATCAAAGCCCCAGATATTTCCTTGGTGTTTATTAGCAACTTCAAGGACTCAGAAAATATAAGTCAGACCTAAAGATGCCGTGAGGTTTTTACTTATTTAATAATAGAGTTGAGGTTCCTTTATTTGTCTCCTGCTGAGCCTTTAGCTTGAACTTGGGTCACTTTCAAACTTTGGTACACTCCTGAGGTCTAGAAAACCAGGGATTTATTGAACAAGAAAGAAAAAAAATCTCAAGTGTGCACATGACAGCAGAGGGCAAGGCCTCAAACAGCTTGAGATTGCTGTAAAAATCCTGATGGGTTTCTAAGCCCTATCATTGCTGCAACCCTCTAGCAGGCACTACTCCTTGTAGCCAGCTACATTCCTCGTGGGAGGCTGCAGAGCACGCAGCCTTTCCCCAGGGCCAAGTGGTGAGTGTCTCAGGCAAGATGTTAGCTTGACTTTTTTTAGAACAATTTCATATGAATTCTTCAAAGACAAAAAGAAATAGAAGAATAACTAAATGTAAAACTAATTCTATTTTTCAAACAGTTTCTGAGCTTTCCCTTGCTCTCCATCCTTGTAGTTAGCACCTCCTTCTCTTCCTCTCCTGGGCGAGGATGGTGCCTCACACTGAAGAGGATCTATGCTATTTCCCTCCAGCCTAGTGAGGAAGATGAAGGAGCAGGGTCAGAAGAAGACTCTTGATTCACTAATGAAAGCACCTCTGAAAAGCTGTAAAGGTGGTTTCATTTTTTAGGTGATGGTGTGCTTCTTGGGTTGCGCTGGGTGCTTCTGAGAGGCTGTCCAGGTCACAAGGATATTCGAAGGCTGAGTATTCCATGGTGTGAGCATGTCCTTCAAGAGGTGCTCAGCTGTCAGGAATCACCTACTGTTCTCCCACCTGTTTCCCATCTCCTGCAGCAGCAGGAGGCACTTGGGGGCCAAATCATCTTCTGCCTATCTTCACACCAGCAGGTCTCATATACCTGGGCTGAGAGGATAACTGGGAGATGCTACTTTCTTGCAAACCTTGGGAGATTGCTTTCCACTGCTATCAAGTCACCTCCTCCCCAGCCCCAGGGCTAAGCTGTTCACGGAGGTGACCTTGTCATCACAACAGCCATGTTCCAGTCTGCACCAAGTTATCCATGATTACCAGGGTGGGTTGACATGGAGGTGAGAAGCACTCTGCCTCTCCAAGCTCTCTTCTTTTCAGCAGTGTCTTCCACACCTTGGTCTTGTACCCAAGCCCTTCTGCTGGGAGAGCAAGATTTTGCCAGTATGAAACTCTGTAATAGAAACATAGAATCATTAAGGTTGGAAAAAGTCTCTAAGATCATCAAGTTCAGCCATTTACCCAGCACCAAACCACCACTAAACCATGTCACCAAGTGCCACATCCACATGCCTTTTGAACACTTCCAGGAATGGTGATTCCACAACTGCCCTGGACAGCCTGTCCCAATGCCTGACCACACTTTCAGTGAAGAATTTTTCCTAATATGCAATCTAAACCTCTCCTGGTGCAGCTTGAGCCTGATTTCCTCTTGTCCTGTCACTTGTTACCTGGGAGAAGAGTCCCCACCTGGCTACAACCTCCTTTGAGGTACTTGTAGAGAAGTGAGAAGGTCCCCCCTGAGACTCCTTTTCTCCAGGCTAAACACCTCAAGCTCCCTCAGCTGCTCCTCATCAGGCTTGTGCTTCAAACCCTTTCCTATCTTTGTTGCCCTTCTCTGGGCCCACTGCAGCATCTCAATGTCTTTCTTGTCATGAGGGGTCCAAAACTGAAGCCAGGATTCAAGGTGAGAGTTTTGTCAGTATGACCAGAGTGAAAGGATAGATATGCACTTCAAGCACAGTCTGTGCTCCTCTCTGTCAGACAAGGTAGCAGGGCACTGACTGCTTGCCAGGTGCTTGGAGGTGCTGAGGAGAAAGCGGCAGCCCAGTGCAACTCTTTTTTATTCTGTGTTTTATTCTCAAAAGGAAACCCACGCGTCCTTCTTGAAAACCTCCTCTGCAAACCCGCGTGCCTCTCTAATTGAAACAGGGCAGGGTCTGAAACCATAGGAGTCCACAGCTGCTATTTCTATTGTGCATGTCTGAGTCAAGGTGAAGAGAAAAGTCAGTGAAATATCCCACAGGGTGAATCCTCCATGTGCCAAGAAAGCTGACTCCACATTAAAGGTGAGAGCCAGAGCTTGCAAAACAACGATGGCCTGGGAAGACAGAGGCCTTGATTCCCTCCAGCATCCTCCAAGTGTTATTCCCATTAACATTGGCACTAGCCATCACCCTGAATACCCCATGCACCAAAAGACTAGTGAAAGAGAGCAGGAGGGAGGGAGGGAGGTGATAAAGTTGTCAGGCTGTAGACAAGGCTATGGCCGCTGAGGACTGACAGGGACTGTGTCGTTTAGAGATACATCCTGGGATGTATTTTAAGGGTAGATGGGAGACACTCAGGACAAGGGTGAGTTTGCTGATCTTGCAGAGTTTTCATCTTTGGTCAGTCTTAGTTCATAGCACCAGATAATCAGGGCTCTGCCTTTTTCTTCTTTATCTACATTACCAGGAGAAGAAAGGCTCTATGTGGCACAAAGATGTCTGAGACAGCAAAGCCACTTACATTATCTTCCCACAGGTGATAAATATCAGCAGTCAATGACTGCTATATGTTGCTAACCCTGTGGTTCACAAGACATCTGCCCTGCATGCTTCCAGGGTCAAAAACATTTTCAGGCCCCTACCAGCAAATAAAATCGGTCTTAAAGAGCACAGCACCCAGCCAGATTGTGCCATGGGGAGAAAGGAGGGAGGATCACTTTTGCACTGGACCTCTGCTTTGGTGTTGAAAGAGCAGCACCTAGGTAAAACCCAAAGCTGCAGACAGAATGGTGTGTTTCTGCCACAAACAAGTCTGCAAGCCACAAAGAAATCGAAAAGATCCTTGTTAGCAAAGACAAGACCCAAACTTTAGCAACTGATGCAGAATCTACAAGTGAGTCATTCCTCCTTCCCTCTTTTTTCTCCTCTTCCTCCCACCTTGGCACCAAAGTGTGTTAAGAAAACAAGATGTCTGAAAGACATCTCTTGGATCGTTGCTGCTCCTCCAGCATCTTGTCTGCCTTCAGGCTCTGGTGTCAAGTAGTGATCAGCCTCCTTCCTCCAGCCCTGAAGTAGCAGTTTTCAGACGTGACCTTCCACCTCTTCACGGCTCCCTGTGTCTCTGAAATGTCCAGAGGTCAGCCCCTCGCTGCCTCCACAAGGAGACCTGTTATGGAGATTCCTGCCTCGCATCAGCCCCACGTCATGTCCCTGTCATCTCCCATCATGTTACCAAGCTGAAGGGGATACCAGGAGCTTAGATGGTGTCCTCCACTGTGACATGGACTCATCATTTCACTATTTGTTGGGGAATGGCAGCTGTGCACTGCTCGTGGAAAGGTAGGCTTGACTGACTAGCTAAAAATTGGAGGTGACCTAGCTGTACAACTTACTGCTCGGGAACAATGTGACAAACTTCATCTTTCTTCACTGCTAGCCTCTAAGGTTAGAGAGGGCCACTACCTGTCATAGTGGGAAGAAGAGAGACAGGTCTATGGATGTGTGTGTCTGTGCATGTGGAGGGGGGAGAGGAGGCATATGCTCTTATTCTTTCTTTCCTACTTCATTATATTGATTTTCAGTGGCTTGCACACTTGAAATGCAATAAGGGAGCAATTCCCTCCTATACTGGCTAGTAAACATTGCCTGTAACTTTATTCTGGGTCAGGAAAGTCAGCACTTAAAATTAAAAGTGGTTCCAGAGGAGGCAAGCCATATTTTAGGAAATTCCAGCTGGGGGTTCCTTGTTACTGTACTTAATTTTAAAATGCAGAGTGTCATGTCGTGTTGTGTCATATGTGCCTTTAAAAAAGCATTTAACTGATATATATTCTCGTCTGCTCTTTACTTGCAATATTTCAAGCAGAAAATATTTTTTAAAAATTAGTTCTCTGGCTCTTCGAATTTACAGCAGAGGCCACAGACTATAAAGTGGAAGGAGTTGAAATTAGGCCCAGGGGAGATAGAAGTGCACTAGAGAGAAAAGCTTGTGTGCCAGGTGCTTAAACACATGCATAGTTTAAATGCTGTGCTGTCTCCCCAAAGCCAATGGAGCTGCTCTTGTGTTTAAGACTAACACACCTGGCTTAAGTTCTGGGACCTTAATCTCTAAAAGAATGTGTGTAATGCTGGAGTACAGACTATGATGCCCATAAGCTATTCCAGGTCGAAGGTACAGTCTGCTGTGGGAGTTCCTTTTCTCTATGTAGAGCTCCCTGCTCGGGTCTTGGGAAGCCAAAGGCGTTCCCCAAGGCAGGAAAACATATCCTGGACAGTCAGCTTGAGGAATGAGTGCCCTTGCTGACATGTGGTTCCCAGATGAGAATCCAAGCTGGGATTTGGGTGCTTAGGATGAGTCTTTTTGCTAGTGAAGTTCCTCCCAGCAAAGGCTCATTTCCTGAGTGCTGGCTATTTTAGCTGGAAACCTTCCTTCTTATGGAGCAAGCTCTCACAGCAGGTGTTTCACATGTAGTTAGACAGCAGCACTGAAAACATGGAGCATTACTTTTTAGTTGGATAGACAGGCATTTTAGAGAGCTCTGCTCCTGGCTCTGTAAAAGTAGAGTGCTGTAGGAAAACACCCAATGTTGGAAGTAGGACCAGTGGTGTGGGGTGCTACTCTGTGGGGTGCTGCTCTATGGGGTGCCACATGCTTCACCAAAGCAAGTACCCCCAGTCCCCAATTTGCATTCTGTCCTGCTGCAAAAAAGTCCCTGCAAATCCCCTCTCTGCTCTGCTGTATATCCAGCAGCCTGGCAGCAGGGCTGTCACCACATTGTCAGGTCTTGGGGATGTCTGCGGCTGCAAACCCCACCGGGGAGATGAGGGAAGCCTGGACAGTTTACGAGATGGCAGGAGGCAAAGTACATCTACCTGGCCCTGAACTCTGATGCATGGTCCCTCTTGCTCCCTGCTTGACATTTACAAACGGTGACAAGCCCTGTCACCTGCTACCTGATGTGACCACCCCGAAAGCTGGGAAAGCCAGACGTGCTGTTAACAACTACGGCTACCCCAAGGAAAGCCCCAGAGAATTATGACAAGGAACTACCTTGACTCAGGCCAGATGCATTCATGTTAGGAAACCTCCACAGCTGGCTCCCTCAGTGAAACAGCCCCAGTGAACAGAGACCAGAACGGCAAGCAGGCAAAGGGAAAGATGTGGTTCTGGTGTCTCACCCCAGCTCTCCTCCTTCTGCCTTCTCTTTCTACAAGAGGAGAAACCCCTAGCTGAGAGATTCCCAATTCTGGAAGCAGCATGAGCTGCTGCAATTTCCTGCCCCACCCCTGGCCATGGCTTCCATGGAAAAGCTTGCTGTTTTTTCTGCTTTCCCCTGGTCAGTCTCCTCTAACCACAGCGAGGGCCCATGGAAGCTCAGACCTCAGCACAAGCAGGTCATCTGAGCACCTTCCTGGGGTCTCAGCCTGCTGTGGCTTCATCACTCTTGGTACCCAAATTGTTATTTCTTGATGGTAAAATCACAAACTGCGTTTCAGGGGCTAGAAAAGGTTGGGTGCTACCTCTCCTAGGAGAGCAAATCTGTAGATTTTCAAATCTTTGCCGTCAGCAAAAGACCTCCTAAATTTCCTAGATTTCATGATTCTCAAACAAATTTCACAGAATATCTACTTTCAAGATACATTTTTCAGGATGTTGCTGTTACTCAAATCTCCATCTAAGCAGTCATGCAACAAGCATCACTTTCAAACAATGGTCTATTGATTACTTGCTTCATTAACAGTGATGCAATTCCCTGGAGAGGTTTATTACTCTTGTCTTATATTATTTTGTGCCTTATGATTTGGCCATTAATTGGTACACTGGCATTTCATTTCATTGTGACTGACTTTCCTGGGAGGAATTCTCAATGCAGTCCAAGAACCTCCATGAATAAATGTTTACTGTCAGGAGATGTGAGTGTGTTTCAGGGCTCTGTGGATGTTTTCATCCTGAAGATACAGCAGTAAATCAATTAAAAACATGATTGATTGTAAAATTGGTGCAAACTTGCTTTTGCTTTGGGATTTCACATGACCTAAGTTAGTCTGTATAAATCTAACAATGTATTACTCATACAGTGATCATCTTGTTGGTATCTACAGTGAGAACTGCTATGCACACAGCTAAGGCAAGAGCAAGGGCTAAACCTGGCCCCAGCATATCCTGCAGCTCTTCTCCCACACAGAACACAGAGCCTTGTCCCACTGGTGATTTAACTCCTTTTGGCAACATTTGACTAGAATTCCCTTTACCAGAGGATAAAATAAATCGAAAGGGCTCTTGAAAGGGCTCTCTATCCAGATACGTTCGTTCAGATTAGGGTATAGTTTACATTTAGCAAGGAATAGCTTTTCTTAATTAATTCCCTGTCTAGTTTCTTTTTTTTCAGTCAGACTACTGTAGCCCAAATTAGATTAATCGACTTTGGATATTCTTGCTAACTATTACTTTCTCTTATTAAGCACTATTAATATTAGTTATTAGAAACTGATGACTCCAGAATAACTCCCCACATTTAGTTATATCCCAAAGTCTCTAGTGGCATGCAATGCCCAGTGATCTCTGACTTGAGCAGAAGTCCCCACATTCCCAGTTTAAAGAGTTTACCAACATAATAGAAATAAAAAATAAATTAATAACATAAATAGTAATAGTTTCTATTTTAAAATCAGTTTAGAAATCTTCTGTCTTAATCTTCTGCAGTAAAGTAAACCTATTTGTAACATGACCATATCCAGGAGTCATTGATCAGCACAAAATGATGTAGGAGAAATGTGATGCAAAGAACAAAAGAGCCCAAAAAGACACAAGCTAAGGACGAAAATCACATCCCTGTCTTCCATATACCCATCCAGGGCTTCATCCAAAACCCAGAAATGCCGACGTAAATCCTTCTGTGGGCTCTGAGTGCAGACCAGGGGAACTGCTGCATCTCCATGTGTGCAAGCCTGCAGAAAAGCAATCTGCATGACTGTGTGCTCGAACAGAGATTTACAGAGACAGTGTGCATAAATCTAGATAATTTATACTGTGCCACAAATACAAACAGAAACGGGCACCCCTCTCCCTTCACAAACTCATATACACAAATGCACCTCGAGTGTGAATAATGCAATGACAAAGTGAGCTGCCTTTGTATGGACATCATTGGTATCAGCAGTTAGGAATAATAGTTGTCTAATTGTAGTCTTTCATTGTGTGCTATGTCAAAGCGTGGGCGAGTAATTGCAACCATCAAAACCCTTTCAGAGTGTGTGCAAAGCCCCGACCCCCATCACCTGCTATCAAGCCTATCTGATCCACCACACACATGCATTTACTGGGTAGATGAATTAGCTAGATGGGCTGTTCTCTTTTTTTAATATTATTATTTTCTCTTTTGTTTTGTGTTTTCCTTCCCTCAAGGTTGTGTCTGGGTTGTGAAGGGTTGTTAGACTTTTTTTTATTATTATTATTGTTATTCTTATTTTTTGGGGTTGGGGGTGTGTGTGTCTGTGTGTGAGATGGCTTTTTTGGTGAGATAATTTAGATGACAGACATCAACAATTATACAAAATAATACGGTAACCAGAAACTGAAAAAAAAAAGTAATAATTGATTCTCGTGCGCTGCTGAGTGTTACAATTTGAATGTCTTTCTATTAAAATCCTTGTAATAGACACAGGGAGAAAGCAGGGAGGAGGGAGAGAGAAAGAGAGAGAGAGAAAGCAGTTCTTTTTCAAATATTACTCATAAGATGGAATAGAAGATATTTTCAGAATGCAAGTGGGACTGATTTCCATTAACATAATCCCATTTCCAGTATTTTTTATTAATATAAACATCTTGGCTCTGGGAATGCCTCCTGGATCATATATACCTGCTGTATTTTGCATTGAGTTTAGGGGGAAATCAAGGAGAGCACTAAAAAAAAAAAAAAAAATAAAAATTGAACCTATTTGTTATATTCATTCTGAATTGCCAGCTGTACAGTACCCGCGCGGAGAAGCAGATTTGATTATCAAATACAATTAAGGCCTGGTTTTGTCGATGTGGAGCACCATGTAAGTGCATATTGTAAATATCTGTCTAGAAGACAGGAACTGCATAATCGTGTGGTCTACATACTCTGTCTTGCTGCTGGAGACGACTTGCAGTGATTTTCTCTGGTTCAGCCTGCCACAGTAAGGCAAGCATCTCAGTGCTGTAACAACTATTACAGAGACCACATCCTATGCAAGGAGCACATATCTTCATGGGTGGATACCTACTTTAAACCTTCAGAAGGTCTGAGCTTTGTGATTTTTCTGGTGTCTGCCTTTGTGTGAAAAACCATACCTATTTATTAATATAAATGTCCCTTTTGCTGGAAGTATCTGTTGTTGCATAAGGACTTGTGTGGTTTTCATGGTTGGCAAACATGGGATTGGATGGGACATCTGTGTCTGCTTGAATTTCTGCAACAGGACAATTTAGAGGTCTGTAATTAAGCTCTCCAAGGAAGTAAGGGAAGCCCTATTTTTGTGCAAAATTCAAGTAAAGGGGAATTTCATAGAATCATAGAATCATTTAAGTTGGAACAAACCTTTAAGATAATCAAGTCCAACAATATTTATAAAATGTATACAAAGTTCAATGAAGAAATTACTCATTGTGAATTTTCTCAAATTGTGGATGATGGCCCCAAGGGGAGGAGATGTTACTTGTTAATTAGAACATTTAAAATCAGGATAGGCAACCTATTTTTGAAAATTACGTGGGGAGATGTGCCATCATATCAAAGAGCCACATAACCTAAGAAACCCTTTCCATTTTTTATTACTGTAAGTCATCTCCAGTAGTGTTATTTGACACTACTGTCCTCATTCTGCACACTTAGAATCTGCTTCTGTCTTTGGAGGAGACAAATTCAGATGTATCAAAATACATATATTTTATAAGACCTCAAAGCCATCAGAAATGGTGGTGGTATTGAAGATACTGCAAAATATGTGATTGAAAACATTATAGACTATGGATTTTTTTTCAGAATTGCCACTGGAGAGGTCATCATCGGTCAGACAGCAGAACATGAATGTAAAAATAATAGGAGCAGAATTCTGGTCTTATTCTTGCTCTGATATTTGGGGCAAGTCATTTGGGGGTGGAGTATGTACATCTCTGACAGCTTCTGTCTTAGCAGTATTAGGTGGTAATTCTTAGCTATTCATCTGAGATGCTTCAGCAGTCAGTACAGAAGAAAAGAGGTTTTCCCATGTGGTCATTCATTCACTCCTAAAACAGGTGAGATGATCCACTTCATGGAATTTCACTTGCATTTATCCACATTTCCTGTAGAGTCTGGCCAGCTCATTTTCAGTAAATTCCTAGACGACAAAAGTTAGAGGAGAAGAATACATCCCTTAAAACCTCTCCGTGCTGGAGAAATTCCATTTAACAGAAGTGTTGGATATGAAGAACTATAACCACCTTTCTCCCATCAATAAACGGTTAGAGTTTTACTTCCTACCACAAGAAGTGGGTTCATCTCTTTTGATGGATTTTCATAATGATCTTGATGTAAGGATTTCTTCCCTTGTTATAATTGTTCTGAAGGGTTAACTGGACCATACCTTCACCTTAAAAAAGTTGTAAATGCTTTTTTCTTATTCAAAGAGAGGTGTTATCGATTTTCAGTTCCATTACTCACTGTTCTTTGCCAGCAACATTTGGTCTGGATGTATTGAAGCATTGTGCTAGAATGCAACTTTCCTAAATACTTATTATCCACACGATAATTAGCACTGACTGAGATAATTTTTCAGGCAAAAATGGTAATTTTTTGTGATTCAGACTTTGAGGACAAAAGTAGTGGATTCAGTAAAACTTTTATTGAACAGTTTTCTGAGGTCCAGGATGGACTTTGTGCAGCAGCAAGTGCTCCAACATGTTGGCGTGGGTCACTTGTGCTGCTGAGTTACTGTGATTTCTGTGCTCATGGGTGTTCAGGGGGGGAAGAGTGATGATGTCAGTCCAAGCATATTTTAAAGGTCATTGGTGCGGAACAAAAATTATGTATGAAAACATGACATTTTCTGCTAAATGGAATTCTTGTTTCCCACCTCACCCTAATTAAGATAGTGCTGAAAAACGCTTGTAGTGAGGAAGGGCTGTACATTTTAGAGAGACCAGCTAGAAGCACACTCAACTCCAAACTTTTGACAGTGCAGGATTAGTAAAGGAGAAGAAGAAGTAAAAACAGCAAATGGAGCTGAGAAAACTCTATGTTTCATAGCAAGAGGGGAAGTGATTTCAACAGACGTGCGGTTGCAGTGTTGTCAAAGTCATATGTGAACATCATAGCAAGAGGGACCAGTCTTGGAGAAATTTCAGGGAACATCCTGAGATGGGATTGCAGTTCTCTTTCAGGAGCTCCTACTATGCATGAAGGGGCAGCATGGGAGAAACCAATGAGATACTTGTCTGCAAAATTCAATTACTGGCTGATAGAGGATGTTATCACAGGATAACCAACGATGGGAACTGGCATTACAAAAGCAAATTAGAGATGTGAGGTAGCAGGGGAGATAGGCTGTGAGGAGCCTTTCAGAGGTCCCTGTATGGACATTGAACCATAACAGCCACTCATCAGTGTTATAAAACTACCAGGAGCAGTATCCCCAGGCTGGGAAAGACTCTTCTTGGCAAGCTTGTGTACCACACTGTGCCATCGGATAGAGCCCATCTTATTGAAAACTGAATCCCTTTGAGTTCCCTGGAACAGCAGCAGCTGGAGGGGAAATAACAGTAAAATTCTATGGCCATAATAAAACGCATTAGCCATCTGAACACTCATTTCAATCAAATAATGCAGCCTATTCATATTTAAACAGGAAATATTGTTTAATGTTTATGATAATGATCAAATCAAATTTTAAAAATTAAACACGAAATTAAACATTAAAGTGAGGTTCCAGCATTTGGCACTTGGGACACTGTTTCCAACTCACAGCTGATGATTGCAATCAGCAGGTTCTATCCTCATACCTTTGTTTAGTGCAGCTTCTTGAGGAGGATGCTAGAAGGAGGCTTTGATGTCACAGAAATGACCACAGCTGATGCAGGGTGGCTGATTTTGAGTTGATTGTTCCATTCTCCCCTTCCATCCATGTGGCTTTCCATGCCAATGACAAATAATGGTTGTTGAGGGCGAAGTGGATACTTAAAGGAAAAGTCTTTTCATCTGGAAGAAGCTAAATGGGACTTGTTTTTCATTTAAGTGGAAGCCAGTCATGTGTTCCTATTGAAATATATTTTGGTCTCTAACTTTTTCCCAAAGAGAAAAGGGAGAAGAAAACTTACAGAGGTTTCTTCAAAGCACTATTAAAACAGAAGTAGGAAATGCCACTGTGAAACAGCAAGTCCTCAGCTGAACATGGTGGTCATAGAAGGCAAAAGTACAAAATAAATAACACCTAGTTGCTCTTTAAGTACTGTTCCTTAGGGGTAGAGCACAGCAGCTCTTACAAACCATAGCACACAACGATTTCTGTAGTGGCAGTAACTGGTGAAGAGCTCCAGATTTCAAAAAATTATTAATTTACACCAGTGGAGTCATAAGTACAGCTGATTAATTTAAGGTTTTGACAGAACTGTCCAAGTTTGTGTTTAATGAAGACCTTGGAGTGATGGCTAACAATTAGAGTATTGCATTTAGACCATATCCTGTGTTATAGTAAACTCAGAGCCAGGAAACAACTTTCTCCCACACTGAATCTGTAGTAATTTTATTGATACTAACCCTAGCAGTCTTTTTTCCCAGCTCTCTCCATTTCAAGTCAACAGAAAAGCAAAGTTTGAAACTGAAAAGGGTAGAAACAGACCCATTGTCTCTAATATTCCTATGCATTTTGGCCACGGACCTTATTTGTGCTGTAAGCCTGTGCTTCAGATTCCTGAGCCGTGCAGTGAGGTTAACCTTTTGCTCCAAGAGTTGCATCTTTCAAGGGATTATATCTTCAGTGCAAATTGATATCAAATTAGTATAAATTAATATCAAATTAACAAAGCTTTGGACTACCAATGAACTGCATGTTGTTCCCTAGAGTGAAAAAAAAAACATCGCAAAAGGCAGAATCAATCTGTCATTTCCCATTCTTATGGCAACAGCTTGCCCAAATTTATTATGGAAGGAGCATGCACAGAAATTTCCATACTATGAAAAAATAAATAAAAAGACTGAATAAATTATCTGGGAAAGCACAGGAAAACAGCAAGATTTATCTTAACCTGTGTCTACTGCTCTCATCCCTGTGCCATGCACTTTAAATTGGATTGGTATCCTATAAGAGACTGTCAAGGATTTCATTTGTTCTGCTTGACATACAGATGTACAATTGGTAAAACTGCATCTTATCTTAGTAATTGTCTACAGTGCTGAGGCTGTACCTAGTTATTGACTTCAAAAGTCAGGTTTCGTCTGTGCAGTTCCCTGATCCAACATCAGTCCAACCACCTCGAGCACTATCTGTTCATCTTTCAGCTCACCTTCCCGAGTTAAACTACCTTTCTCTTTGCAATAGCTGCTTTTCAGCTTTTTGTAATCAATCAAGACTGGAGTGTGAGGGTAGAGGAGTGAATAGCCTAGTTCCTTGTTTCGGGTAGCATCCTTGTGTATCTAAAAAAAGTCACTGTGAGCTGGTGCTTGAGAACTTAGAGAATATTTTGAGGGCTTTTAAAGCAAGAAGGGTTTTTCTAGAGTTGGGAGGGGGTTGCTAACTAACTCTACTGGAAATTCTGCTTATTAGAGAAGTTGCAGAGTTTAGTGATCACAGAGAGAAATTTCTGTCTGTCTGATGGTCTTTAAGCACATTCTGTTACAAATCCAGATTAGCATGCTGACTCTGTAATGATTCAACAAAGTGTTTTTTCAGACTTGCAGCAACCTTTCCTTTTCACAGACACATGCTGCAAATAGACCTGCTTGTAAAACAGGGAATTTTATTCCTGCACACCCAAAGAATTCCTTCTAAACTAGTTACTTGTTTTCCACTTCCAGTTGGAAAGAGTTTTGAGTTTACATTAAAAAAAAAAAATAAATAAACCTCCAGATTTTTTTCTGGGACAAAAAAAAATTCTAAAAGCTGGGCATTTCATCTGCAAGTATTCTTCATGACAACTTTTTGAGGAACTGTTCAGAGACGAATGTCAGAAAGAAAACCTTCTTTTCTTTCAGTTTTCCCCCAGCTCAGTAAACTGTAGTGCTGTAGAACAAGTCTTGTCTTGCACCTGATTTAACCCATTCCCTGTTCCTCTCAATGTGAGCAATGACAATTATGTGGCATGGCAACAAATTTGCCATGGTGAAGCAGTCTGATGGGGACTGTTCTCCATGGGGTGCTGCAATAATCCCCCATTCCCAACTGTGTGGATTCACTTGTTCCAGGGAAAACAGGAAAAAATATAAGAACATAGAACAACTATAGTCAGTCAGACCAGCAGTCATTCACACACATATCCCATCTCCTAGATCAGTCAGTCATAAAGCAGAGGGAAAATTGCAAGATCAATATGCTTTCCTAGCTTCCTGCAATTGGCAGCTCAGGGATTTCCCAAGTCAGGGGTACATTCTTTGTATCGGTAGTTTTCAGTGGATTTTTCTTCCGTGAGTTGTCCTGTTGTTTTGAGTTCATGTGGGTGTTTTAGATGCTGGTTTTGCATCACTGGCATTTCTCATTGTTTGAGCAGGACCGTTTGTCCCTGGAGAAGGCAGAAGTTAGTCAAAGAACCTCAAGACTGACAACTTGTACAATAATAAAATAAAGCACTGAAATCTCTTCTCACTTTCCAAAATGCTGTCAGCTAAAGGGTAGATATAGATAGCGTGGCAGTTTCAGAGAGACGAGCCATGAATCCTGGCTGCACAGGGTGATGGAGCTTACCAGATGTCCTCAGTCAAGATAGAATACCAAGTCAGCGGTGTTTCAAGCTTTGTAGGAGAGCTGCAAACTGCAGGAGTTCAGCAGCTGTTGTACGAACATCTGTAATAGCCCTGCAAGAGGAAGGAACCTCCAAGGCAAGGTTGGGTGAAAGTGCAGGCGAACTGGTCCCACACTCCAGAGTTAAAGCCATCTCCAGCCATAAGTGAGAGCTGCAAGACAAAGAGGTATTCAGAATACCTCCAGGTGTTCAGAAGGACCTGTGTCACATTTGCCATGTGCCAAGCAGTCCACAAGCTTGTTTTCTAACAGCTGGTGAGCAATGCCAGTAATAGGGATGGCAGGCTGGGCCTGCACCTCCTGAAAACTGCCAGCTCACAGTGAGGAAATTCCTCTGTTCTTAGGAGGAGATGGATAGTTGTCACGTTTTTCTGGGGGGAGATGAGGTGGTTTTTGCTCCTGTTTCTCTCCTCTTGTTCGGTTTTCAAGCTCTTCTACAGGATCCGTGTTTGCAATAAAATGGAACAATGCAAAGGTGATTGGAAGGATCTGCACAAGCAGATGACCTTGTAAACAAAGATAGTAATTAGAATAGGAGGCAGATCTGGGGTTGTTTGTTACACCAAGAGCTGTGTTCACCATGTCATCTTTACTTATGGCCCTCCTCTCTGAGAAATACTTATTTCAGGACTTCCTAGGAAATGCAATATGGCTTTTTGTTGTTTGCAATTTTTTTACATTATACTTTTTTTGATTCTTTGATTCCTTTATGGACCCCCCAGGTGCCTATAACAATGTGGCAATCAACAGGGATATGCACAGCAGCAGAACTTCCCCTTTACAAGTGAATCTATGCAAATATGACAATCTACCTCAGAGTATTTCAAACCTGGAGGAAAAAAAGGCAGGGAACAAATTGTGTGATGTTTCAGACAGAGTTTGTGGACATTGCTCACCTGACTTTGGAGGTTCCTCTCACTTTTCTCTCTCTCTTATCTCTTACCCTCTCTCCTAAATATATTTTCAGAAAGGTGAGTAAATTTGGCATGTGCTGCCTTCAGGGATCCTGTATGCTGCCCAGCAGTTGAGGTCCATCCCCAGAGGAGTGGTGTGCAGGAGGGAGCTCAGGGACATGTCCTGTTTTTAGACGTCTACACACACCTGTTGCTGGCCTCAGCTGGGAACTCCCTGCAGGCACAGCTGAGGGGTGGATTTGAAACTAAGCCTCTATTAAAATAAAATATAATGTGTGGCATCTCTGGAAAACAGAGAGCCTGGGACCGCACACATCCAAGAGCGCTGCATGATGCAGACTCAAGGCAGGATTTGGCTTTGAAAGAGTCTCACAATCCTCTGTCCTCTGGGCTTGCCACCCACACAACTGATTTCCTCAGCCAAGATTTTGCAAAAAAAGGACATATCTTAACCTTCACAGCAAACTGAGTGTCTTCTCAGTCAGGCTTAGATGCCCAGGAGGAAATGTAGGGAGGCAGGTTCTGCCCCACTGACTAACACAATAAGGGCCAAGTGTCTGTGTGGGGCCACAGGTGAGGGGGTAATCACAGACCCCTGCAGAGGTGACCTTGGGGTACATCTGACATCCAGCTTTCTCTAAGCTACAGGGGAGATGCCTTCCTGGAGTGAAGCGGGAACTGTCTTGGCCGACATCAGCCCAAAATTCTCCTGTGTGATGACCCATACCAGATCCAATTACTGTCTCTGTAGCTTGGGGGAGGCTACAGCAGAAAAGAGAATATTAAAATATTCTAATAGAGGCTGAGCTACCATTACTAGGGGAAATTGGTGAGGTCTAATACCATTTGACACGAATATACTGGGAAGATTGTGAAAGAGCATGCAGATACCCAGACCAAGCACAGCTTTGAAGGGACACAGCTGGGATCTTACAGGGTAAAAATAGCTTTCCAAATCCCAGTGCAGTAGAACAAAATGTATAATACTTAAATGTAGATAATTTTCACCAAAAATTCATCAAGGCACACTGTTGAAGCACAGATTGCCAAAAACAAAGGTACCACATAGAGACGCATTTCCTATAAAGAAAAAAACCAAACAGAATGGCATTGAATGGAATAATCTGAAGGAATGTAGTTTAGATGAAAACAATCAATAACTTCCTCTTGAAATGCTTTCAAAATGCATCACCCATCCCATGAAGGACCTTCATCACTTGAAGGAGAAAGGAGACCACCAAGTGCCCCTGCAGAAGCCCCTGAGCTCTGACAGCTCCAGTGCCTCCTCCATACTCAAACGTTAGCACTGATTACTGCCTGTGCTTGCCACGTGTCATCCCTTTTTCTTCACTGCCATTTACATGCTGGCAGGTTGACTTTTTATTAAGGTAAGAGTAGGCTGAAGATTTCAGATGTGGGCGCTTGAGAGACCCTCCCCTTCACGGCGAGCTCAGCTTTCTCAGTTTTAGCTCAGGCTGACATTATATCAAACTGTGCTTCTCCCCAGTGGGGACAACCACGGGTTATTTACAAGATACAACAGGCAAGTCACACTAAATGAAGACGAAAGATGTGCAGGAAGCATGATTGCTGCCTGTGCCTTCTGGAGAACTGCTTATTAAGGAAATCGTCCTTTTAAGCAGCAAAGAGCCACCAGAACTGGTCGTGTTCAATACCAGGGCAGGGTCTGGCCTGCCAACCAACACTGTCTATCGACAGCGTTCCTCCTGTGGTAACGATGCAGATCCTAATGAGCATATTAATAATAAATAGCACTGTGTGCATTTATCATGTCCCCTATTCAAAGGGGGGAAAACGCTTTACCAACTAGAAAGTGTGAAGTCCCAGGGCAGCTCTTTTCTCTGTGTGGAGCCTATTGTTACCCTAAGCAAAGGGACTTTTGTCATCTGGGTTAGTAAAGAGAAGTGGCAGTGGAACCATTGGATTCCAGTCACTACAGCTCTGCTGATTCGTGGTGTGAACTTGGGGGAGTTATTTCACTGCTCTGAGTCTCAAGTTCACCATCTGTAAAATCAAGATAATTATATTTACAGTGCTTATTTCATAGAGCTGCTGTGAAGATTAATTAATGCATATATATTTACAAAGTGCTTTGAGATCTTCAGGTGAAACCTGCTGCATATGTGCAAAATATTAATTCTCTAAAATACCTTGAAACCTCAGGAGCTGCAGTGTCTTGCCAGCTATCACCACATTTTGTAATGCTTTTGTTCTTTGTCTAAGAAAGTTGTTTTGCAGGTAGCAGTTATATATTGTGTTAATGGTGTGATACTTTGAAAATAAGAGGTTTTCCCCATTCTTTTTGAATTGCTCTTCTCCTCATGCACCATGTGCAGACAGTAATTTTAGCTCATTATTAGGACACATATTTTGAACATATTTTTTCTTTTTACCTCCGTAGACCTTATCACAAAGAAAATCTCTGTGTTTATTTGACATTGGCTATTCCAGCTATTTTGGTGGTTTGTGATCAGTCAGGTAAACTATGATATGTATGATCCAGCAAGAAGATATGTGGAGGCATACCTAGGGACTGAGGATTATATGTGCTTAATTAGTCTCCCCTAAATTTAGCCATCTGAATATTAATCATTAAGTCTAAAGCAGGTATTTGAACTTACTTCATACTTATTAGAAAGAGAGATGGGAACTTGCTCAGAGCAGTTTGCCTGACTTTTCTTAGATAACAGTGTTGATGGGATGAATCAACCTTTGGAGGCACAAATATCTCTGTTGGCTGTGAAGGGACATGGGAGTGATGTACTCAGATTTAGAAGCCTGAAGTGATATTAAAGGGCTGATTCCTGTCCTGCAGACCCTAGCCCAGGCAGGAAAAGTAGTGCTGCTTTTCGGTGAAGTAGAGGATGGCTTGTTTGAGCAGTGACACAGACCCAGGCTGAGACACTTAACCAGTTGTTTTCCAGATGTGGGTGTCTACATGAGAGTGAGGAGCCTGCATTGACATTGCAGTCGATGGAGACCTTGACAGTTCAGCACAAGGTCTAGAGATCAGTGCAGCTGACTGAATATAGGTGTCTACCACAGACTAAATGGAAGAGTCCCCTGAGCTCCCCTAACTGTACAACTACCTCTCCACTGGCTTTGGCAGTCTAAATGACCAGACTATCTGTAGGTTAAAAATGTGGGTGTTTTAACCTGCAATTTAAATCTCGCCTCAGAAGTATGGCTTCATTAAGAGGATGAATACTGAATTATTTGATGCAGGCAGATATGCTGAGAGTGCCACATTTCTTACAGATGAACAACGATAGCTTCTGCAGTGCTGAGCAGTCTGTAAGCACCTCAGTGTTTGTAAATCAAGTTCAAAGAACAGCAGGATTTGATAGTGTGAAACCCATATACATTCATCAGTTCTTAACTCTGCCTATTTCAGCTGTTCCATGACTGTACATGTTGGTTGTATGGTGTTTAAAGTTCTCAAACTGTGAAATTTTCACATCTTTTCTTTTAAGGTAATTCTTCAGTTTTAGGAACTCAAAGTCAAGAAACTATTCAGTGGAAGTTTTCTTCCTTAATTTCTCTCTCAAACATGCAGTCAAAGCCCCATGAGTCACATTATTCAACTCTTGCATTTGTTGATTCTTACATATATGCCTCCAGTTAACTGCCCCATCCATACACACAAGCTTTCTTCCTAATCTTTGCCCATTTTAGTCACTTTTGAAAAAATTCTGTATCCAAGGTCTATAAGGGAGTGAAAAGAACATTTAGACATGCTCACACCTATATCCACAAAAGTCAAAGCGTCCAATTTACACATGCAGGAAGCAAACAGGTAATGACTGTTTAAGCATCTTCACAAAGTGGACCTTTACCATTGAGTACCAGCTGACAATCTGCCTTAATATGCACATGTACACACAGACCTACATATGTATGTTCAGATAGATATAGAGATACAGAAATTTACATT
The DNA here is from genome assembly GCF_001715985.3 of Manacus vitellinus. Taxonomy (NCBI): domain Eukaryota; kingdom Metazoa; phylum Chordata; class Aves; order Passeriformes; family Pipridae; genus Manacus; species Manacus vitellinus. Next base: position 6,488,152 of record NW_021940553.1, read on the forward strand.
GGAGTCCTGGGAGAAGAATTCTTTTGATTTTCTCCAGACATCTGATGTTCCTTAAGGCAGTTGTCATTCTACATTAATTTGCCTTGTTCTGCCTCAGCTCACTCTTTTTTGTCTTAAATGCCATATTAGAAAATGTTTACAAGCCCCCTGCCTCCTTTGTCATACCCACAATCCACCTGGGCATCTAGGGAAGCATGCCATGATCCTTCCTGACACATGTCAGCAAACATCTCATCAGGGGCTCAGCTGTGTCACCCCTGATGATATTGCATGGCAAGATCAGTCCTTGGCTACAATTACACCCAATCCTGCCCCCAGGGGAGGTGGGAAGGACTATGCTAATTGGTTCTGACCCTCCGAGATCTTGGAGGGAAATTGCCTTCATCCAGTGCAACACACCAAATCTGTTCAATGGAAACCAGGTTGCTGCAATGAGCATAAAACCTGCCAGTGCCTTTACAAGATGGCAGAAGCCTTTGCCTGTGTGTGTGTGGTGAGATGATATGCAATGAGAGTTACATGAGCAACTCACCTGAAGTTATTTCCAGTAAACACAAGAGCATCTTCCCATTCACAACGCAGGTACATTTCTCAGCCCGGCTGTGGGGTTATAAAAACAGGTGCTTGGGCCCTGCTGCATAGGTGTTGCTTCAGTGCCCTTCAAGAACCCCACAAAAGATCTGGATTCTCCCTCCAGGGATCCCGAGAGCCAGTGGGCCTGTCTATGAAATTGAGGAAAACCAGAGAAAATCAGTACATTTCAATATACCCTGCCTATTCTTTACTTTCTTGAAAGAAGGGAGGTTTTCTAGTTTGTTAGAATCATAGAATGTTTTGGGTTGAAACAGACCTTAAGTATCACTTAGTTCAACCCCACTGCCATGGGCAGGGACACTTTCCACTAGCCCAGATTGCTCCAAGTCCCATCCAATCTGGTTTTGAACACTTCCAGGAAGGAGGCATCCACAGCTTCCCTGGGCAACCTGTGTCAATGCCTCACAACCCTCAAAGAATTTCTTCATAATACCTTCTTAATAGAAGGTATCACCTATTCTGCACAGCCAACAGAGTATAAAATTTAGGGAGACCCAGGAGTCTCTCTTCAGCCTCTGAAGAGAGAGTCAGTGGGCCAGCAGACCAGCAAGGGGAATGAAAGAACCAGTTGTTCCCTGACCGGGTTCTGTATGTCCCCATCATCAGACACAGAGATCTTCATGCCCCTTGCCACTGTTCTGAAAGAGAAATGTAGGACTGAGGCCTGCAATCATTCCCCCATCACATTCATTCTTCTCTTTTTCTCTTTCTCTTGTTTTCTTTCTTTCCAGTACTCCTTTTGCTGCTTTAATCACACCCCGCTAAACTCTATGCATTTGTGCATCTCATACCAGATAATGTGCACAGGTTTGTGGCTTTATGTTTCCCTGGTGTGCAGATTTTGTCCTTGGCCTTTGCTGGCCATGAACCCCAAAGTCATTGTCTCCAATGGAACCAGATCCCTTTTTCAGCTCACCTGTGCTTCATTGCAGAAACATCTCAGAGTGGAAATAGAGGTGTGCAATTATGTGAAATAGAGCAACACTGGGTAAAGAAAACAGAAACTGAATTTTGTAGCCTGTTTTCAATCAAACTTTCAGAAGCACCAGGTGCTCTAGAAGAAGCAGAAGGCAATTTTAAGATAGCCTTACACTAAACCAGTTCCTTGCTATCTTTCCTGAATTAGACATTGGCTTTCATCCTGTGTGATAGATATTTTGTCTCTTCCCAAGTCCCAGAAACAGCTAGTCCTCGTGGAGCAAAATCTAGCACTGAAAACTCCTTTGCACTACATGACAAGGCAAGAAACTCATTCTGCAACGCAAAATGGGGAAGTAGGGGGTTGGTAGGACCTTAATACAAGCTGGCAGGGGGTGTTGTAGGGTTTTTTTATTTGGTTATCAAAGGGACACTGAGTAGGTGGTGCCAGATTTTGCTTGAACTGCTGGGATTTAAGTGCACACACGAGTACAAGCTCATGAGCACATGAAAATGGCAGGGTGAGGGGAAGTGGGTGGGAATGCAGAGCTGTCAGGACGATGTCATGGCGAAGGCATCCCATCAGCTAGAGGGAGAGATTTTCTGGGCTTTGGTTTGAGAAGCAGACAGATGACTGACAGGGGTTAAAAGCTTCCCGCTTTCTTTCCCACATTACCTCCTTGATGGTAAAGAGTTCCCTGTCCCTCACACAGAAGGTGCTCTGCAATTTCAAAGCATTTTGCTAGAAATACTGTACAGATTATAACAAGCTATTGTAGCCCATGGCAGAGATGCCCAGCTGAGCCTAATTCTCCATATCCTTAACTCATCAGCCTCTGATCATAATGCAGGTTCAGCATCCTACAGAACTATTAAATAAAAAAATACACACACAAAAACCCAATTAGTACATTTCATGATGGTGAGAGATGTCACACTTCACATGCTAGGCATAGCAGTCCTCTGCTTAGTCAACAAAACAGGCAGTGTAACTTACCCCACAGTCTCCTGACCCAGAGGACCTGAAACCAAGGGGTAGACAGGAGCATAGGATCCTTCACTCTTTCACTTTTTGGCTGCATGGCCAAGGCTGTCACAGGCAGTCATGGTCAGTTTGGCACTCAAGGCACCATCATTCACTTGTGCAAGGAACAGAGCACAGCCACCATGACCGTAAACACTGGCAGCAAGGAGGGAAAATATACTAATCGTGCAGGTTAGCAAGGGAAATTGTGTGAAGGATATCCAAATGAAAAGAAAGAAAAACACGTCTCTAAGTGGCTGTGATGCTCTTGATGATCATTGCTGGAGACAGTGAAAAAAGTGGTGACACTCAGCTCTGAAACTGGTCAAAATTACATAACAACAATAATAAAAAGCATCTGAGATTTCATGCACAGCCAAAGAAAGTTTGGTACTCAACTTTTCCTGAAATCGCCCGCATTCCCTATAGGTCCTTTTGCAAATTCCCTTCAGGGAAATTAATTGTCTGCCTGGCATTTAACCAGTTCCCTCTCCAGAAGAGGTTTGGGCTTGCTACATCCATGCCTCATTTTAGCTTGGAGCTGTAACATGATTCCTGTTGTCTGTCATCACTTTCCTTAAAAGAGACTTCATCAAACTTTCCAGAAGAAGATGCAGGAAAGTTCACAGATTTCTCAGACATGGGAGAGTATGACCTCTCAAAGGTCTCATTGGTTCATCAAGCCTGAAGTTGAGACATCATTACGACACTTGTGCTACAAACACCTAAATAGATGAGATCTCAGTTCAAAAATCACACCTCTGAGCTTCATTATTTAAATATTTCTATGCCTGAAAATAATTATGCCAGACAACTATCGTGAAAATAACTTGTCCTTAGCCAGGACACAGTCTAATGGGCAGCATTAAATCAGTGGCCATGATTTTTTGCTCCCAAGCCTAGTTGTGAGGTTCCTGCCTAGTCGTTGCGTTACGTGTTGCCACCTCCAGGTGAAAGTAGGGTGGTTCACACATTCCTCTTGGTCTTCAGCAATGTCAAGATGAGCTTTGACAGCTAATGATTTCTTTGCTAGGGAAACACAGGTGCAACTCAACAGCACATGGATAAATGTAGACTGACCCACTGAGTGTGGTTAAATGGGTCTCACTTGGTTACAGCATATTAGACCCATTTTTTGCACTTTGAAAAACATAACACCCAATTAAAGAAACAGAAAGAGGAAATGAATAAACATTATGTTTCTGTGGTTTTATTCTGTCAGTACATTCAATTGGTTTTTCCTAATAAACAAGATCCATTCAGGATCAACAGGTTTCAGGACTGATTTTATTTCATTATCATCAAGGGAACTGGCTTTGTTGTTAACCTTTCCCTTTATTTAAAATGCCCTGGATTTCATATTCAATTTTTATGCTCCCTCTTTCTGATTGTTTCCTTGAAATGGGAACTTCAAGGACTTTGATAAATGGATTGAAAGGTTGCCTTATTTCTCTGTCACTTCTGCCTTTGCGTCCTCTACAAAATGCTGCTTTGCAAATCAGAAAACTGGGGATTGCAGCAAGTATTCATGAGAGGGCTGTAGGGGCAGAACAGATTAGATAGTCCCAGTGAGGTGCCAGAAGCAAGAGCTGGTGGGAAATAGTTGTGAGCTGAAATTAGAACAAGCAGACATAAGCTGGACATAAGTGTAGTCTTTTTGGCGTTGGTATCCATGGGCTGAAAGAAGTTTTCCATTGCTGCGGCCTGTGGTACTCTGGGAGCCATGGAAAAGGGCCTTCAGTGGTTTTGTGAAACTGTTGAAGAATTCATTTTCTTATTTGGAACTAATTTACACCCTTTTTATAGTAATTCCAATTGAAATAGTGCTGATACAGGTATGTGTCAGACTGTGAGAGAGACTGATAGTTATCCATCGCTGCACAAATTGTCACCTAAACTGCAAATGGCAACACTTGTCACACACACACAGCCCTACACGCTCCCTACACAGGATCACCATTGTTGGGGTATTCCATACCCCTTTGAATAACGCACTGGAAATAACTGACTTCCTCAGAACAGGTTTTCTTGAGTCTCAGTTAATAGATTTAAGCACAAAGTCCTGATATTTTCCCCATTCAAAACACCAGCATACCCAAGCAGCAGCCCCCTCTAAACAGTCAAACTCAGGACTTAGGTAACTGCAGAATAAGAAACCTTAAGCACTGAATAGGTTATTTCTCTCCTGGATGAGCTGAAATTGGATTTCTGTCCCTCCTGCATCATTGCAGTCATTGCACTGGAGTCCACATTGGGAGCACCTGGAGATCTTGCCAAACACCACTGTGACTGGTCACTTCATAGTGGAGTCAGTCAAAAAGAAACGTCCCTGTGTCCCCAGACAGGAGGGCTCCCTGCAGGGCAAACCCCTGGGACTGCTGGCTCCTCCTCTGTTTCACTCCTGTGCTCTGCTTGAACCCCCAGAGCCCCTCTGTTCCTTTTCCACCTTCTGAGCTCTCCCAGCCCCACTGCAAAGGGCATCCCACAGGGACTGCTGAGCTGAGAGGTGACTGAACCCTCAGCCCACAGCACTTCACAAGGAGCTGCCTCCTCAGAGGGACGTGACTGCCCTTCAGCGCCGGCGCTAACGCAGCCGGTGGGGAGAGCGCAGAGACCTTTCGGATGATTCAAATGTGTGATTGTCACACTTGTCCCTTCACACACCTCCGTAAGGGCAGCCAGGACCCATGTTGCTTCTGGCTCTGCACTTTTCGCTCCCTTCCTTTGTGTTACTGTGGCAAGTGAGGGAAATGTTCAGCTCCCGGCTCTGAGTCATTGCCGCCCTCCCAAAAACAGACATGTCCTGGACTGCTCTTTCGCAGGAGCTGCCAAGCACGCATCCCGCTGTTTACCCCAGTTTCCTTGGAGGCTACAGACTACAACTTGTAACAGGAACCATTAATACTATTAATAACCCCTTTTTACATGAGACCTTTTCAAACTGCAGGATCCAAAAGCACTTGACGCATTGCATTACCTACGTGTTGCAAATCCACATCCTCCTAGGAATTTCACATCCATTGCTGATGCAGACTGAGCTCCTCACAAACAGACCTCTTGTTATCCTGCCCCAAACTCATAAATGTGTCACCCTACAGAAGAACAAGAGGTCCTTTGCAGCATGACACCTCCCTGCCATGCTTTGATGTACCACCAAACAGCTTCACTGCTGAGCACTACTGTTCACTGGAGCATTGAGTATGCAAGCTTCCATCTTCCTGGAAGAAGAAGCAGCAAAATGCTGGAGCTGTTCAGCTCAGACCAGCAGACTTATTGCTTAACATTGCATCCAAGAGATTCAAGAGATACAGAGTGTAATCCCTTTTAGAGCGTGACTACCTTCTGGAGAAATGATTTCCTGTCTAGTCTGTTTGCCATTACATGCAACTGTCTGTCCAGCCAGCCAGCCAGCCAGCCTTTCACATAGCCACCTTTATGTTCATTATCGGTGAGCACCTACATTTCCCTGGAAAGAGCAATGCACATTTGTTCATCGATGGCCATTTCATCTCACTTTGATTTATTTAGGAGGCAGGCCTATTCTTTTTGCTTGCTTTCACTTTGGATGCTGCAGCCATCACCGACTTACCTGAGCATCTCTGACCTTTACTGCCCATGACCATTTTCCACCAAATACGTCCTCTGAAAGGGCTTGATTTTATAAAGAGACCATTTGTTCAAGGGAATAGTGAATTTCTTGGCCTTTGCTGGGAGAGGCGGTTTCAGGAGGACCACTGTGCTGTGCCCTGGGGTTCGAGACTGAGTGAAGCTGGTCTGCATCGGGGTGAGACTGATTGTAAGGGAGGGAGGGAGGGAAGGGGGAGATGGAGATGCAAGAAACTGCATCACTTCCACAACTGCTACTTCTCAGGAGAAAGGAGCAAAAGAAATATATATCTGCTTGCCTATTAATTTAAATCTAGACCCAGGAAGAAGTCAACGAACTGTAATTTATGAGCTGTCAAAGCCTGAAAAATTCCTTTTGACACTGTATTTTCAGTTATTACATGCTTTCCTGCAAGACGACAGCGTAATTCAGTAGGGAGTCTTCCAGTGAGCAGCACAATGGCAGAGGGCAGTGGGGGCTTTCTTATTATCTCTTCTTCCCCCTTTCTTCTTCTCTCCCCACTCCTTTCAATCATCCCCCCTTTCCTACCTTGCTGCTTACCCGAACAGTAGCAAGGAAGTAAATCAGCAGCAGTCCCCATCCTGCCAACCCTTCAAAACCTCCAAGGCAGTGCTCAGTGCTGGGCTGGATCTGGCACCATGTAGAGGTTTCTGAGGACTCACTAGGTAATGGGACTGGAGACAGGACCATGACCTCAACTCCGCTAAAGACAAGGAAAAAATAATCTCTCACACTCTCTCAGGCATTTTAAACACTTAAGTTGGTTTCCTCCTGTCCATGCTAGGGACCCACCATACTCGTTGGTGAGTCCCTCTCACTTCTGTCAGCATTAATTGACAGCTGTCAGCTCCCTCAGATACCCAGAAGTTGACAGCACTGGCTGCCTGGCTCCCTGCTTTTCCATGAAGTGAGCCAGGGCAATGGAGAGTCCTGACAGGGTCCTGGGTCACAGGTGCTCTCCTGGAGCAGTTTCTCCTCTTTCCCAAGCTTTCATGAAACTTTTCTCCTTGGAAGGCAGTGCTAGGATCACACATAAAGCAGAGGGTGGGGTGGCATTTTGGTGGTAGCATTTGCTGGAAGGGAAGGCATGAGAGGGCCCATGGGCACCTGTCCACATCTCCATCAATTGTGGGGACAGACAGGTTTGGAGAGTGATGACAGTGGCACCTTTGCCTAGTGCATTTAAGGGGGGAACTCAAGCTAACATCAGATGAAGCTTGACCTGAAAATGTTTTTGTTGCCTGAATCCAACCTGAAGTTCCCCTGGCATCTTCATTTTCTTATCACTTGGGGACAGGAGTGGGGGAGGCATTTCACAACAAATGTCATTTATCCCTGTTTTTTATCCAAAGCTTCCTTTTTCTTACACACACAATTGCTTTTTAATTTGAGTTGCTGGTGGTAGTGGTAAGGTTGTCTTTTTGCTTTATTTTTCTCTTCCCAGCTTTGGTTTCTCACTTACAGCTCAGAGAACCCTTTTAAGGTCTATTCTCTGTGATAGGCACTTCTCCTCACATTTAGGGAATCACTCCCACACACTGCACGCATCCATATGCAAACACGCAGACATACACACACTTTTTCTGGGTGAACTGAGCTACAAATCTTGTGCTTTAGTATAATTTAGGCAGCCTGTGCAAAGCTCTCTGAAGTCAGGATTATGGACTAGTGTTCTGAAAGTGCTGTAGAAAAATCCAGACCCAGAAGAAAGGACTGTGCTTTCAGCTGGATTGTGCTGCAAGGCAAGTGGTCACAACTCTCAAAGTCTGTTGCAGGCTGCATCTCTTTAACTTCACCAGACCTCAGTTACCCCAAGCCTGAACTGGGGCCAACACCACCACCCACTATTACTCGGGCAGAGTTTGAATGAATATGCTAGAGCTGTGTTATGTCTCCTCTATCGTCACTGTGATAGCATCTTCTTTCAGAACTGGGTATCAAAACAACCAAGGCCAAAATTCCCCTGGATTGCAGATGGAGAGATGAAAAAAAAAAAAAAAAGAAAACAAAGAGATTTTCCCAGAACTACTGTCATATCTAACAGCAGAAACAGTGAGATAAAAGACCATCTCTTGAATGTAGGATGAGTACCTAGGGAGCTGGGGGCAAACTCTCGTGTCTTACTCATGAGTGGGTTATTGGCAGGCAAACTTTCAGTGTCTTTTTTAAAATTCAGGAAAGCCTACACCAAATCATTCAAGCCACTACTCCTTGCATCCTTGCTTCTGCTTAGACAAGGTATGAACTGCTACCTGAAAGAAAGATGGGCCCAGTAGGTGCCTGTAATACAAAGGACCACCAAATCACCTTCCTCAGCCTGGGACAAAGTGGCTTGAACAGGGCAAAGATGAGTCAGGGCAAGCCAATAGTTAAACAGTGGAAGAGACAAAACAGGGTTCAGTGCATGTTCCCTGACATCTTTTGGTTAACATTACATATGCTAAATAAATGTCATCCCAACTGGGACCTGGGCTTTGTTTCTAGCTCGGAGAAATGTTCAGGGAAGCTGAATGATAAGAACCCTATGCCTTTACATTGCTTCACTGTGCAGGGAAATCTCTGAGTGCATTCAATAGAATTACTTCTGCTCCCAGGAAAAAGATGTTGAGGTGGGAAAAGGAAAAAAAATTGTCCTGTGTTTCCCCTTGCATGAAACACTCTTAGGAATTGTGACTTTGTTTTCCTTTATTTGCTGGTCTCTCCAGCTCTCACACTCTCTGTGGGAGTAGCTTGTAGAGGGTATTTAATCCCAGGGACCAGCAGACATAACAGTGACAAGAATATAATAAAGAAGAACAGGGTCCTTCTTAGGGTGGTTGAGTTACTGTATTTGCAAATATAACATCTACACACACATAGCAAACACAACCTGTGAGTGAACCAGTCATTAAAAATAAACCACAGTAAGCAAGAGCAAAGAGCAGAAATAACTGAGGTTGGTGCCCAACTTTTATAGCAATATCTGGGGAAAGGAAAATACAGTATTTCTTAACTGCTGGTGTTAGAGAACTGTGTTGCAGCAGAGTTGAAGTCCTGCTGTTCAAGTTGGGAGGAGGAACAATGCCAGAGGCAAGGGAAGGGAGAAGAGGGGCTATGTATCTTTGAGATCTTATCTTCCCTCTGGCAAAACTGACTGATTGAGTTTTCCATATCAGTAGAAGCTATCTTGAGCTGCAAAGGTTGGATCTCTAGAATTGGAACTTCCCTGTAGTTCCTGCTGAGTACAGCGTTCAAGAGGGTGGACATTAAATGGATTAAGAAGTGGGTAATGGACAAATCTCAAAATGCAGTTGTCAAAGAGAAAGCATGATAGAGTGAGGGTATTTGTAGCAGGGTTCTACACGGATCAGTAACCAGCTCTGATGCTAGTCAGCATTGTCATGAATGATGTGGAATTAAATATCCTGGCTGATAAAATCTGTGGATAACACAAAATGGAAAATTGTAAGGACAGAACTCTGATACAGAGTCATCTGAGTCACTTAGGTCACTCTGAATGAGCTTGGGCTGGCTGAGGCATTATGTGCGTGTTTCTGCAGAACCAAATCTAAGCTGACTCATGGAGGAATAAGGCTAAAAAACAGGCCTAAAGAGCGAGGGGTTATATTTCATAAGACTTTGACCTAGAAAAGTACCTAGGTAATGACCTAGAAAAGTGGTTAGCACAGCTGAAGAAGCCAACATTAGCTCCCAGCTTGGTGGTGGGCAAAATCATCTGACGGGACCTCTTGCTATACAAACAAGGAAACTGGAGGACAAAGATGGCTTTTTAGTAGGTAGCATTGGTGGAGAGAGTACTCTGGAAAACTGATCTCAGCCTGGCATTCATCTTTTAAAAACTGTAGTAGATTTTTAAGACCTGTATAAATGAAACAGATGTCTCCAAGTGTCAGGCTTAAAGAGTTGTGCTCATCCTTGCCGGAGAGAGCTCCAACAGACTTGGGTCTTTATGGAAGTATCTTTTCTGGGAAAACAGCCTATATTCTAAAGAGCATTTTAATCAGCGGGAGAGAGGCTGAACTTTCCCCTGAAACTTTTCTAATTTGAACGCGGCGCCAAACACATTAAAGTCAGAAGTCAGAGACAGGCTTTTGTCACAAAAGGATGCACATCAAAGCAAACTATGATGCTGCCGGTTGCTTTGCCTGTTGTCATTGTAGTAAGACTTGGCCCCTCCCCAGGACACACATTTTTGGGCAAAATACAACCTGTGGGGACAGCTGCGAGGCAGCAGCTTTGGTGTGGTGGTTCAGACCTGGGTTGGGAGATCCCCCGGGGGGGCAGCTTTGTGGACATCTCTGGTACAGAGGGGGAGAGACCAGACCATTACAAATCACTTTTCGAAGAATCAGGCATGTGAGAACCTCTGACTAGTCTGGGGTTAAGGCGGTTTGGGGAGAAAGGAGTAGTTGTCACTGCTGTGTGTTTGCCTGTGCAATGCCTGTCTTTGCCTCCTGACTGATGCTGCAGATCACCGAAGAGGGTCTTTAGCACGGGGAGCGCGCCGAGCCCGGGCTCTGGCTCTGTGTGTCAGTGTTATCGCTCGCTGTCACATTTCGAAAGAGGAAGCGAGTCTGTGCCACGCACGCAGAGAACAAAGCCCTCGCCAAGCCGAGTGAGAGTTACAACTTGTCAGCACGTCTCTCAGCCTGCCGAGGGCCAAACATGAAACACAAAAAAGGCCTGAAATGAGGGAAAAAGGGGAAATAATAGCACAGTGAGCTCTCAAGCTCAGAAAAAGGCTTGCTATAAAACAGCACCTTCGCTCTCTGTCTCTCTCTGTTTCTCTGAGTCCCAGCTACTGATGAAGGGAAGAGATGACTCCCCTTAGCACAGTTACAGTACTGTTGCAGTAATAGGGACTGCAGCCAGGTTTAAATCTGGCTTGCACAGCCCTGCTTTCCCCACACACCCCAAAAAGCATTGTTAGCCAAAAAGCATTATTAGTAGTGATGAAATCTGAGGTGAAAAGAGCCTGCTGAGGGTCATTTTTTCCTATGTGGACAGCAAAGATCTAGTAGCTGGAAATTCACCTTTCTGAGACTTCGATTTTGCCTTGAATTAGGGAATTAATTTCTCCAGTTACTACTATTGAGTAGGAATGGGATAACTGGTTTTTTTATTTGCTGATCTTGCCATAGCTGTGTTGGTGGGAGAAATAATTCTATCATTGAATGGTGTATGAGTGTAATGTTGATTTATACCTACTAAAGATCAGGAAGGTTTTAGATTTATGCTTACTAATTGTTTGGTCCAGGTGAATAATTTTCCATTTCAAATACTTTTGACATGGCCAGAGAAAGACAATAGCATAGCCAGCATGGTGCAGTGGTAGGATGATATACCAACTTCATTGCACTTCTGTGAAAAAACAGAGACACACCTATACAGAGTGGAGAAAATTGACTGAAAACAGGAGACAAATATCCCCGCTTCGCATGGACTCAGTCTTATATTGCCAGTTGTTGTTAGTAGTTGGTAGTATGTGCATCCTTCAGGCTCTCTGGTCTAATTAAAATTAGATGAAGCAGAGCACTGTCAATAGAAAATTACTTAATAAATATTTGTCTTGTTCTCATCGCGGCATTGCTGCATCTCCTTCTTCTGATACTCAAACTGCTAAGGTATTGAGTTCCCTCCTTTAAGACTCATCTGCTGTTAAAATTAAAGACCATCTAGTTCAGCCCTCTCTGCCACAGGCAGGGTCACCTCCCAGCAGACCAGGCTGCTCAAAGCCCCATCCAACCTGGCCTTGAACACTTGAGTCTTCTGTGTAGTCTGAGAGATGCCCCTTCTCTTGCAGCTCTTGTATAGAAGTGCATGGTCTTTGGCCCCCAACTCTTCCTGTTTGCTCTCCTTCATGAGTTGCATAGCACAAGGTCTCAGGTACGAGCTTAGGAGTGGCATGTGTAAGATCAAACTGTAGTTTAAAGCCAAGATTTTATCTAACTCTTGACAAACAAGGTGACAAAGTCATAAAGCCTGAAGGAAAACAAAAGGACAATAGCGGTCCTTCAGATAGGTCAGCACCACTCAGTGATACTACTTTTACAGAAGCAGAGCCCTGGGCCAGGCAGTAAGAATTACTAGGCAGTGTTGGGCTGAGCTGCAAGGGATTTAAAAAGACCAGTGGAAAAACAAACTCAGCAAGGATTTGGCCCAGAGCACTTCCATCTTCCTGCATGCTTGGGAAGGTGGTGGAGAAAAGCTTTACTGGCGCAAGCCACTAATATATCATACAAGTCCACTACAGCCAATGCATGTTTGCTGTGAATTCAACCACAGCAGCCAAGATCAGAGTCATGGGACTGTCCCCACAGGCAGGGATGACTCAGCCATGTGAATGAGGTGGTCCCATCCCTTTTCCTGACCAATCCTCCCCCTGAAACCCACCTACCCACAGGACTGCCAGCAACACCAGTGCCTGGACTAAACTGCCTCTGCAGCAGGAGGCTGTTTATGAACTATTCTTTACTGCTGGCATAGCACCCGGCTCGTTTTCACCTTTCTTAAAGGTTAACCTCATTTCCTTCTATTAGTTGGTTTTAGCGAATGCCATTCGGCGCGGCAGTTAAAGAGCTCTGTCAGCGGATGGAAATGACAGTGGCATTTAAAGCCAGTTGGAGTTGAGAGCTGGGGGGGTGGGAGGGTGGGTGGAAGAAATAATCTTTAATAAAATGTTTGCAGGGGGGTGCTAAGTGACATCAAAGGAATCTCGCTTTCCCCAGTGAGAGGAGAAATCTTTGTCTCAATGCACTGAGTGGGATGGGTCTCCCCTGAGTCTGAAATCAGGCCAAATCCAGGGAGATAAAGAGCCTGAGGGGCTCCAGAACAGGGCACAGGATACCCCACCTCTATGAGTAGCTTCTTTCTCAGCCCAGCAGGTCTTGCTTCGAGACAAGTGTGTGCTGAATATTGCTTTCACTAAAGGAAAGTTCCTCTGTGAATGTGTTGGTTATAAATTCTATTGCAAACCCTGCCTGATCCCAATTTTTCTGCATTCCCTCACTGCTCTGCACTGCTGTTTTAAAACCTGTGGTCAGACCTGCAGGAAAGTCTTCTACTCGTAGGAAGGAGGAGTTTTGCCTGTGCAGATTTCACAGGGATTTTGTTTTCTTTTCCTTATTGCAGCAGAGTGGTGAAAGGAGCCCAAGGAAATTGGCTGAATCAGGGAAATACACTCGGATGCCCAAACCCTGGCACACAAAAGGTGTGACGGGAATTGCTCAGGCTCTGCTGTCCTTCTGCTCCATCCCCTCCAGATTTCTCCTGGCATGGGTGTAACACACTGTTCTGCATCAGGGAGAATCTGCAATACCCAGCAGTGGTAGGGACATACTAAGCAGCGCTTCAGCAAATCAAGAGTCTGATCCAAAGCCTGCAAGGCTCTGTGGCACTCTTTTTCATTAACTTCAATAAGCTTCAGCTCTAACCCTGAATCCCCGATGTTTATTTCAAGCGCTGGTGTAACATCACTGGAATATAATGTTCCTTCTCACGCGCACCTTAGGGTAACAGTCTAAATGAGCATGTGGATGAATCAAGACAGATGCTGCTGGGCAGCATCCTGAAGCAGACCCATTCGTTTCCTGGGTCATTTGTTGAGCTGGCCAAAGCATTTCGAAGAAACAGTTATCTAGCCCAACATGTAGTTTTGTAACAGGCAAAGCATTCCCCTGGAACAGCTTCATTTCAATAAGATTTTTGCCAGGGGACATTTATTTTTTTTAAATTAATGTATTGAGTTCTTGTTTCAGGAGGTACAAATCTGTCATTTTAACAGGATCTTTTTGATTTAATTTTGTTTCAAGTCTGTATTGTATTAAACCACTAGCTTCCGTTTTGAGTTAGACCAAAGGTTTGTCTAGTCCAGCATCCTCTGCTCCAGCAGTGCCCATTTAGAAACAGTAAGAATAGGGCTTTTATGAAGAGTGATCCTCCACTTGATACCCTCTGGCTTCCAGCAGACAGAGGTTTAGTGACTAAGTTAGATTTTTCATCTGGATATTCATGTTTCATAGCATTGAGTGGACATAACCACCACTAATCTGTCTCATTTGCCTTGCAGCTAATTTATGACTTTTGCATTCAGCAACATCCCATGACAGAAATGTCTTTCATTTATTCATATAGTGTGTGAAAACATACTTTCTTTTGTCTGGCTGAAAACCACAGCCATTCTGCTTTATATATTTTATGTTTTGAGGTTATTAAGACAAAGGCTTTTTATTCCTCCGAGACAATACCCTGTAATGTTTCACAAGTGAAGAATTTCCATTTCGCAAGAACTTTGGCCTCTCCAATTCAAAGTGAAAGCACATTTTTTGAGACATCAGTATTTGCTATAGAAAGAAAATTCCATTTTTCATCCTGTTTCAGTCATTTCATTATATCAGTGTAATTGAGGGTGACAGCAACAAAAATAATAATAGCAAAAAAACCACCAAAACAACAAAAAAACCCACTTAGACACCCTGTGAAGAACTGGTAAGAATGAATGACAGTTTCACAGTAGCAGCTTCTTCCTCCCGGCTGGATGAGGAGAGTTACAAGGGCAGGTTAGGGGCATCAGACGCCCCAGCCTAATCACACTGGTACCATGTTATGCCCCTCCACTTTATTGTTCTGTCTTGAGGGGGAAAAAAAAGTCACTGTTAAGGTGTCCTAGCAGCCAGTGGGATGCCTGAAGGATTAAATGGGTGGATCCTGTTTGAGTTCAGACCTTGTACTAATCACCTGCAACTGGCCATATGCACTGCATGCCCAGTTTCACTGCTCACATCCATAAGCAAATCCTTACAGGATTTCAGCTCCTGCTATGTAAAGCAGGTTGATATTATATTTCCTTTTTTCCAATCTCCTTATTTTTCTCCTTACAGTTACAGGCAAGACTGTCTCTTTCCATGCACACACACACAGCCTGGCACACTCCACTTTTGATTTTAGCTGAGGATTCCAGGTACAAGAATCAAACAAATAATACACAAAACTTCTTTGTGAAATACAGCTTCATAACTGAAGTGAGCATTAGGCTCGGAGCTGTATGATGTAGGAAAGGTGTTATTGAGACCTATGAGATGTGCTGCTTGGATTCCTTTATTATTAGTGTTTTCTTTTCCCTTTTCTTTATTTTCTTTGTTTGTAGATGAGGGGATGGAGAGGAAGAAAGCCAGCAAGTTTATAAAAGCAATAGAGAAGGGAGTTGTGGAGATCTTTAATAGCATTCTGTATAATTTGAAAGTGGGGAGAAAAGGGGGGAGACAAAAAAGGAATTAGCAAAAAAACTGGCAAAAGAAAAGTGGAATGTGGAGAGAAGCGTGTGGATGAATTTTAATGCAATCAGAAAGCTGTAATAATGGTAATAAAGGAATATATTCAGACGTCAAGAGAGGGAGAAGGGAACAGGACCCGCGACACCAGAATTTAAATTAGACATAGGCGTATAATTCTCTTTTCTCCCCCCCCTTTTTCTTCAAATGAAGAAAATGGAATTTTTAAGCACAGCGAAAGAGGGATTAACAATTGGCAGGTTTTCAGCCCTTTGTCTTTTGGTGAATCCCATTTAATCACCGTCTTTAATATTAAGGAGGCTGTGGCCGTGCGGGGCTGTCGCAGGCTTGGGGGAAAAGGGATGATATACAGAGGAAAAGAGAGATAACACTTAGGTTCAGGCAATTGTGAGGAAGTGTTTCAATTACCTCCACTGAAGTCTTTAAAAACTGAAGTTTAATTTGATCTGAAATGTCGTCTCAGCTCCTGCAAGAGAAAATATGTCCTTCCCACCCCCCTTCCTGCCCATGCCTATGCTGTTTCAATAGTCCTCCGTGCTCAAGGCTGGAGTGCTACCACGGATTAATGTCTTGGCCTTCTAGGTTTCTGCAAAGGGTTTCAAAGCCCCAACAGGTCACCAGTGAGATAAGTTTGGGAACTGAAACTTATTTTCCTGACGTACCAGGCTTGACATCACTGACCCTGCGGAGTTTGTCAAGAAGCTTCTAAGCTTTGCTCTGAATGAGCGTGAAAACCAAATGGCCCTTCGGGCTCAGCCTCAACCTTGTGTGGCCACAGAGTTAAAAGGGGATGTTACACTTAAGAATTAAGATCTGTTAAATTCCCCAGAACCAAAGGCTGTAGGAGTTGCATTCAAATCTGAGCTGCCTCCGAAAGATGAGTGTAAAAGCATGATTCGGTGTTCATTCGAGGTGTCATTTGATAGTACAAGACAGTCTTCTCCTTCACCTCCTTCTTCTTCAGGAAATCCGTCAACCTGGGCTAGGGAAACATTCATGGATTCACAGGAGGAAGGAGCCTAAACAGTCATGCAAAATCCTGTGAAGTTTAGTCACAGAACAGCTGCACACCTCCACTCTTTGATGCTGGGACTCCTTCTCCTTAGGTGAATGCTTCCAGGGGTGTTCTCAGAAAATGGGAACTATAAGAACAGGCTGCTAATTTCCAGGGAAAGAGGCATGATTTTTGCTTTTTTTCATGATTGTAAGGCTGATTTGAATTCAGATACTCTTCCTATAGTGGAGAGCTGGTGCAAAGAAAGTGTGTATTTAGGCTGTATGTTGAGTTTAGAAAGATCATATTTTGACTCCTGAATCTTTTCCTAAAAAGCATTGACTCATGAATAATTCTCAGAAATATTCCAGTTGTGTGTTTCAGATAATGAATAAACTTGGAAGAATTATGAACTGCCAGGCACAAATTGGGCAGAGTCTCTGTTCTTTGCCTGACACAGGGTTTTAAACTGCTCTCACCAACTTCCCTAAGCAAGGGCTACAAATAGAATGGGTCTTTGCAAGTTGTTTTCCCGGCTCAATATCAAACACCATAAAACCTGTCATTGAAAATCTGCACAGGGAATAGCATCTCTTGACAATGGACAGTTGTGACGGCGCTGTTCAGCAAGTCAGAACTACTGATATTTGTCTTGGGGTTATAATATTCTCAGCTGTACAAGAGGGGTGTGCTCTTAGAATTATTTAGGCTGTGTCTTCATGGCAGAGTTTGCTTGGCCCGTGGCCAAAGATTTGTTCACACACTATCTGCATAGATGAAGCCTGAGTGTGCTTTAATCTGAACTGTCCGGATGAGGATGTAGGTTTAAGGTTGGATTTCACTTTAGTGCAGATGTTGCTACAGCAGCACAGACCAGTCAAGCCCAAAACACATTCATTCTCTTGTTCTGAACCATCCTCTCCATCCTCTCCTTCTATTTTTCATCATGGCTCTGCACTTCATCCATCCTGCCCATCCTATTGCTCTATTAGATGATTTCTGGATGTGGTTTAGCAGCTGATGCACACTGAGGACCTCTTCCAGTTCCCTGTAAAGCAGGTCTTTGCTCAGGAGAATAGGACTGTAGTATGGACAAGGACACTGAAAGTAGAGAATAGGCCAAGTCACTTTTAATTTAAAAACACAATCTTAGGTTTTGGATTCAGCGTCTGGCAACAAGTTAATTTTCTTTCCAGTTTATCATAGGGCCAACAGCTGCCAGCATCTGTGTTCTCTTGGACACATGTGCCTACATCACTGCAATGCTGTCTTTAGGCATCATATTGCTGCAGGACACGAAAATCTCTCCCTGGAAGATAACTCCGAGATCCACAGTCACTGTCATTTGCAAATATGGGCTTTCATTCAGGACTAAACCCTGCCTTGACTTACCCCGTTACGGACTCCTCTTCCATGAAAAAGGAGTTGGAAAAGCCACTTATATCTGATACAAACCACCATAAGGTTCAGGCATAGATCTGACCACCAGCCTGCCAGGCATCTTTCATTATTACTACAAGAGCTCCCTGAGTTCCTGGAGTGTGCAAACCTCACCAATGCCCAGTTTTGCCTGTTACAAACACCAATTAGTCTTTTTGTAGGTGGGGAAACTGAGGTTGCCTTTTGCACTAGTTAATTTATGTAGCCCATATTTCCACTGAGGCCGCTGTCCTTGGCAGAGATGTATTGTAAGTATTTAATAACAGTAACTGCACAGTCATCCATCTCTTTGGTACCAGGAATAACAAATCACTCTAAGGGAAAAGTGATTTTCCCTTCCACATTTTCCAGAGCATGGATTGAGATGGGACCCAGGAGTCACAAATACCAGTCTGAAATGCACAAAAAAGAGGTTCAGACAAGCTCTTGAATATCCTCGTGGGTCCACTCTTCCATAACTGGATCAGGAGTGATTTCCACTCTTTTCCAGAGCAAGATCTAGGTTCTATCTATTGAAAATGGTTAGTGACATGTTCAAAATAAACAGCAGGAAGAAGTTCCTAACTCAGTTCATGCTTAAGCTGCAGAAAGTCTTGCTGCAGGATGTGGTGGATGCTTGCAACTCGTGTGGGTTCATAAGTCCACTGAACAATTATATCAAATAAAGACACTTCAGAAACTACTACATATGGAAAAAAAAAAACAAAAAAACCCATTGCATACTCCAGGATTCTTTAAACTGCAGAGCACTGAATTCTAGAATATTTGGGGGGAATAATATAATTGTTTCCCCGTTTCTTTTAGTGTTCCCCAGACATCCACAACTGGCGATTGCCAGAGACAGCACACCGAATCAGACAGACCCTCTGTCTCTTTTTCAGCTGTTCTTCACTCTGTTTACAGGAACCATGTCCAAGTCAGGGCTCAGAGTGCAGCCAAGCAATTAAATAAGAGAAATCCTTCAAACTAAGTTTTTCTCAGATGCAGCAGTGGAGAGTAACGCACCTGTGGGATGAAGTTTCCTTCTTTGTGCAGGAGAATTATGCTCCCACACCTGGGCTTATATTCCTTTGTGCTTGTCCCCATCACACAGCTGTTCAGATTAGCTGTTATTCTCTCCAGCCCGGGTGTCTCAAAGCCTCTGCCTCCAGCACTAGGAGACCACCAGCTGTGCAATCGTATCTACTAATGCATGTGGTATAAAGAATCTGTTGAGTAAAACCAAATGGGGGAGGGAGGAGGGGAAGGGGATCAGCACAAAGTCACTCCTGCTAAAACGTGATTAGGGATGCCCCACAACACCCAGCTGCTAGGAACAGGTGAACTCAGCAAACACTTTAAAGCCTGCAGTAGAATTTGCCCCTTGAGGGTGCTGTTATATATGGGGAGGAGGAGGAGGAGGAGGAGGAGGAGGGAAAAAGGGTGAATTAGGAACCAGTGCAGGTTGAAGGAGGGTTCATTTGCTGTTATTTGGAGTTAGGCAGCAGTAGTTTTCTGTTGTTTCCAGAACAACAGGTTGGGCTTTTGATTCTTGGTGGTGGTTTCCCCCCCGCCCCGTCCTAATTTTTGAAACACCTCTATTTTACAAGGTTCATGTATTTTCCAGCAAGGTATCATGGAGAAGATAATTAGCTAATTTACAATTAGCTACAACAGAATTCGTAATCACTTCCCCCGTGGAAAGGGCGATAATCATCATCACATAGCTGTAGAACTGCTGTGAAAATGGCAGTAGCAGTGTGAAGCCCAGGACCTGGGAAATGCCCTGCTTTTAGCCTATTGATCACCTGAATTAGCACAGGTTGAGTGGAGTGGTGGGACACTCTAGCTCAAGAGGGGGGCAGGTTTGAACTTGCAGGTTTGAGTTCGGAGCTAAAACCAAACTTTTGTAATGTTCAGGGCACCTGCAGCTCACCCTTCCACACTACAGCTCCTTATTTCTTCTTTGACCTGAAGAGGATACCTTGTTCATAGCAGTCTGAAAGAAACCTAGGTGTATGATTCTTTTTCACCATTGTGAGTCTGGCATATTCCTGATCCCACTACTTGGACTTGGGGGCACTGACGGATGCAAGTCTGGATATGAGTCAGCAATGCACTCTTTCAGCCCAGAAACCAAGCATGTCATGGACTGCATCAAAAGTTGGGGGAGGTGATTCTGCCCCTCTATTCTGCTTTTGTAGGATACCCGCATGAAGTGCTACATCCAGCTACATCCAGCATAAGAAAGGTGTGGACCTGTTGGAGAGTGTTCAGAGGAGGTCACAAAGATGATTAGAGGACTGAAGTACCTCTGCTACAAAGACAAGCTGAGAGTTGGAGTTGTTCAGCCTGTTGAAGAGAAGGCAGCAGGGACACCTTGTTTGGCTCTTTCAGTACTTTAATAAGAGAGATGGGGACAGACTATTGAATATAGCCCATACCAATAGGACACAGACTCATGCTTTTTGACTAAAAGAGGGCAGATTCACACTAGTTACAAGGAATGTTTCTTTTACCATGAGGGTGGGGAAACACTGGCAGAGGCTGCCCAGAGGGGTGGTAGATGTCCCAGCCCTAGAAACATGGGAGATCAAGTTAGACAAAGCTCTGAGCAACCTGCTATATTTGAAGATACCCCTGCTCACTGCTGGGGAGTTAGACAAGATAAACATTTAAAGGTTCCTCTCAACCCAAATCATTCTATGATTCTGTATGTTTCTGCAATGAACACCCTCAGAGCTGTCTCCTCTCCCCTGTCTGCCAAGGATAAGTCAGGAGAGTGGGCAAAGAAGACCCACTCTGCCTCCTGCATCCTCTGTGGTAAATGTGCCGCTTGGTCCTATGCACCGGCACTTCCTCTTACCCAAACGTGCACAGAAAACCTCTCTAGGCTGCTCATTTGTTCTGTCGTGGTGCCAAGGAGATAAGCCTAAAGGCCTTCCCAGTGTCTGGACCATGGCACTGCAGATGGTCCCCCACTGTGTGCGCAAGCAATGTTTGGGGAGGAGGGGAATAGCAGCAGAGACAAATAATTATTAGCAATATAAATAATGGAATTAGTTAGCATCTGCTTTCTGAAACTAAGCCATACAACAACCTGGTCCTGATGCTTAGAAAGCCAAAGGCATTGAGTAACATCAGAGGGCTGCTCTGGTGAATACCGTGCACACACAGAAGATGCTCATTCCCACACAGAATTAAAAAAAGGCTAGTTTTACTCTTGCATGAAGAAGCACACACACTATCCATGTGTGATGCTCTGGCAGTGAACCTGGGATGAAATAGGGAGGCTCATAGGTTTTGGAATAAATGGGTTTGTGGCTAGAAGGGACTGTAGTGATCTTCTGGTTTGCCCTCCTCATTAGCCTGGGCCACAAGGGTGGTAAATCTTTCCCTCTTTATTTCCAGGGCTTTGGATGCAATGTTCTAGACAGTAAAGCTGGCTTATGCTTTCCTGATACAAGGATTCACCCTCTTTGTTTTGCATGAGGAATATGAGAACACGTGTATTTATATACTCTTATCTAAATGTACCCCCACGCACACACATACATTAGCGAGAGCTATCTGGATAAACACAATCCCATGTCATGTCTCCCTGTGAGTGACCCTAATTTTCCCCCAGCCCCTCCACAATTGCTGTGATTCTTGTTCTTGTCCTCTTGCTCCACAGAGGGTCAAACATCCTGCATCTCATTGTCCCTTCTGTCTCTTTAATTAGTGCCCGTCCTCCCCCTTCTCCCCCTCGCTCCCAGATCCCTCCTTCCCATCTCCTCTCAGCACTTGGTTTCCAGAGCTCTATTATTTCACCTTTCACGTGTGTTGTCTCCTTTGCCCAGGCCCATCTGACACCTCTGCCTTACGCTTATCATAGAAACATAACATTTAAATACAAATAGAACAGGGAATAATTTAACCCCTATTTGCACCAGGGAAAGTGCTGAGGCTTCCTATAAACATAGCAGGGAGATTTATAGACACTGTATATTTATCTGACAAGTTGCATTTCTTCACCACTGTGCCTTGCAGCCAGCTTTTCCTGACGAACACAAGCCTCCATCCCTGGCAGAGCAGATGAGAAGAGGGAAGCCTGGTTGCATGGGGATATGGGGAATGTCACAAAAGGGACAACTCTGGGAACCCTGGTTTGCCATTGCTGTGGTCTTTCTCTCCCAGTCTGTCCTTCTGGAAGGAGCTGCTGCCTTCTGTTGTTGTGGTGGTTTGTTTACAGCAAAATGGGTAGACTTGGGAGGAATTTAATTTTCAATATCAGCAGAGTGCACCAGCAAAAACCTCCCTGGCTCTCCTGGGTGCCACCACGCACAGAAATATCCACCTGTGGTTGGATATTTCCATGGCGAAGCAGGCGTGATAGACTCAGCTTGTGGGCAAAGACCAATAATGGGGTGAACAATAATGAGGGAACTCAAAAACGTGGGTAGAAGAGGCTCACATGGACACCACATTCGGTCACAACACTGCAGGACTGTCACTGCTCACAGTGCTGCTGTTTTAAGGCCTGACCCTGCAGCAAGGTTAATGAGGTGTCCTCACCAACGTGTAATATTTGGATGTGAGATAGAATCAGAAATAGTCGCTTTGGGGTACTTAATAGACAGGAATTTGGACAGGTCCTTCTTGACAAAAGCAGAGGAAAGAGGCTCAGATGTGGATCAATATTTGATGCACAACCATGTGTGGCCTGGAGGAGGCTACGTGGGATCGGCTTCTTTCATCACACCTGTTCTTGTACATGCTGAATAAGCTCAGTGTCTTGATTTCCTTCACAGAGAGGAGGTAGAGGATGCTCCTGGCGGCTGCCCATTTCTGTTGTGCAAGACAGTATGGTGCTGTGAGGTACCCTCTCTAGGGCCATGGGCCAGTTGAGGCTGGAGCACATGGTCATGCCCATGGCTCAGGCTGGGGACATCCCAGATCATGGGCTTATGCCTGACCTCTTTTTGTCCTCTGCTTCTGCCTTGGACAGTGTTATTTCTGTACTCCTTAACTGTGTTCACTTTTCCCTGGGACCCAGGTCTTAGGAAGCCTGGTCGGAAGGTTTTTACCCCTCAGTCTCACAGTCTGAAATGAGGATGATAGCACTGAACTTTGCAACGGAGGCTGCAGAGAACTGAGTCTTCCCAGTTCTCTGACATTCAGGCATGGATCCTGAGACACATAGATTTGGGAAAGTGTCTCAGTGAAAGAAGAGAAAGCATGGAACTGGTGCAGGTGATATGGGTGGACCATGGTTGGTATGGATGGACCCTACAGGCAGGCAGAATTAAGGGACAGCTTGATCTGTGACTGCTACAGATTTGTGTGCAGCCTAAAACTTTGACTTTTGTAGGATGTAGATCCCCCAACTCTCATTAGAGGACACTGGAATCATCTGGTGAGGAGCACCTGTGGCATCCATAGTGCTCAAGACACATCCCACTGACATCAGCGCATTCCTCTTCACTTTATTCTGGCAGCTTCATGGTCTTTTTTAGACATCTTTTAAAATCAGAAGTAGTTGTCTTGATGCATGGCATGTTAGTTTTTTATTTGAGATGTGGAAGAGCAGTGTATGATGATACTCAGGGTGTAAGAGGCTCATACAAGACCATCAGTGCGTAAACTCATTAGCCAAGACCTGGAACATGCTGAATGATCCTATCTGCTGGACCCTTCCCTCTCTCTTCCCACCCAAGATGTGTGAGGGGTGTCATTAAAACATGCTTCTGAGTCCCCTGAAAGAGCTGGGGTGTGAGAGGAAAATGAAGCACTTTGTTATAAAAGCCACTCAGAGTAAAAAACTTGTTAAACTGACTCATTTTTTATCAGTCAAGTGTGTGATTGTGTCAATTTCTGTGATGGCAGACGTGACTAATGATTCCCCCAACAACACAAGGCACTGTTTTTCAGGATGGAGACAGGACACTGACTTGGAGATAGGATTGGAGGTGATGTCCAAGCAGCTGAGTCCTGGCTGTCCATGAGGGTCCCCTTTGTGCCACCTACCCTGTAGTGACCAGACCAGCTGCTCCCGGGGAAGGTTGTCCTCAGCTTTGGCAGAGCCTGTTCCTGGTGGTCTGACAACCAGCTTGTGGGCAGCTCACCAAAGCACCACATCGTCTGCCAGCTAGCTCTGGGGACCAGCACCACCACTGCCAGTATAGTGCAGAGACGCAGGGGGAAAAAATACAGTAATAAAAAAAAAAATAAAATTGAATGGTTCCTAGAACCCTGGTTTTAGCTTTGCATAAAGCAGACCAAACAAGGCAGTTTCGGGCCAGTTCCACACTAGAGAGTTTTGCTGACAGAGGAGGGATGTGACTTTTTTAAAAAAATGATACATTTATATTAGCAAAAAGTCTAGTGAAAACACAGTTACACAGCTATAGGAGTGTTTTTGCTGATGCAGCTTATTTGAAACAGGGGAAGTAGTATAAAATACAATATAACAAATGCTTCTGTTGTGCTGGAAGTCTTTACTAGGCACAAAGTTTCTACGTAAAACCTTTTGCCAGCGCTGTTCCTAGTTCATTCCCACTACCCTGCTCCCTTCCTAAATTACCTCCCATCTTGCAGGGCAGTTGGTCTCATTTGCTGGGTGGGCTTTCCTCCAATATTTGGACAACCTTTGGACTTAGGACAGGATTCTTTTTCTAAGGCTCTGTCATGCCCTGGACTGAAAGATGTCCCCCAGAGTGCACAGTGGTGAACTTCAGTCGCTGCCTCTCTAAGGCTTATACCTCATGTCTTGGAGGGATGTCCTTTTGCAGGACACTTTGCCAACGAGAAAGAAACCTTTTCACATGTCTAAATCACCTCCTCGTGAGGTGAGGACAGCCTCCATGGTGTTAGGGATCTGTGCATCATTAAAGTCTGAACGCTGTGTTGTCAGCAAAGACCACAAAATGCCTCTCTGCTTAATCAGTTCCAACATAAAGTAGGAATATTTCTTACTTTAACATGTCTGTCTGAAGGCTATTTCTGTTTTTCTCACCTATTATAAGTGCACATATACCCTCCTAAACCTATTTCTTCTACCAGTTCATCAGCCTAACTGAAGGCAACATAACTCCTTGTTTTCTGTGGGTAGTTCACTTTTTGCTGCCGTGGATAACTCGACTGCAGGGTTGAAAGCTCCTAATATCCCCACTCAATAGCCACTGCATGAAAAATTATTCACATCCAAGGCTGTAAAGTAATTTGCCAATGTGCAGGTGCATCTTGGAGAGGGGAATTTTGATCAAACACTGGTTGAAGCAGAACAGATTGCCTACACCAGTGATTTCTCGGTGAACAAAAGTGACATAAATTGCCCAATTAGTCAGCCAGAAAAGGATTGTTGCAAACCAGTGTTTTGTTCAGCTTTAGGTTAACCAGTACATTAAAAAATAAATTAAATAAAAAATAAAATTATTTATATATTTACATATATTTATTCAAATTGGTTACATCTGCTCTGTAAAGTGCTCTGAATAAAAACCTCTTGGTTCACACATTTACATAGTGTTTAATGAATGATAAATAAGACATTTATGAATCATGTGCAAATGGCCTGTTTACATACACGATGTAAACTATGTAAATTTCCTTTTTTTTCTTGGTGCAGTGGTGTTAGTCTCTGAATGGAAACCTGATCTCCAGGCATAACTCAGCACCCTCTGACATATTTCTGACAATCATAAATTTAGTCTGTTTTCACCAATATTTTCTGAAGGTGTCTCATGAAGATCCCCAAACTTGGTTTAAATCTGAGTATAAATCATAAAATGGTTTGGGTTGAAAGGGACCTTAAACATCATCTGGTTCCAACCCACACTCTGATCTCACTCCAACAGGCCCACATCTTTCTTATGTTGTGGACCCCAAAACTGCATGTAACACTCCGGGTGGGCTCTCACAAGAGCAGAGCAGAGGGGCAGAATCACCTCCCTCGACCTACTGCCCACCCTGCTTTTGTTCTAGGCCAGGACATGGTTGGCTTTCTGGGCTGGAAGTGCACACTGCTGGGTTACACTGAGCATCCTTGTTCAAAATACAATTATCTACTGGCAGACCATATCCTGCTGTGGTATGAAATACCAGCTGCTCAAGTTACCTTAGATATTAGCAATCACATAAATTAACTTTATGTTTCAAAAACTTTGGGCCTGTTTCAAATGAACTTTATGAATATATTAAAAAACCTCATCCAAACTTTTAGATACATGTCTCTGAGTGGGCTTGAATGACAAATCTCCAATTTACAGGCTGTGACTTCCGTTATATCCTGATTTAAAAAAGCTTATGTTAAACATTTTTTTTCCTGCAACTTATTTAGTATTGCAAGGGCCACTAACTTATGTTATTTTTCGTTTGGACTTGGTTTCTATATGCTATCTTTATCCATATTCCTCTTGGATTGCAGTCTGAGCAATGTTGTCATTTAAGTTACTGCAAGCTGACTGCAAAAATTGATCAGAAGAAGCTGATTTGGAACACTTTGCTGCCTAGATTTTAAGAGGCAGTTAGAGATTTTATATATAACAAAATCACTGTTGTTTGTTGTTTGGTGGTTTGGTTTTTTAAAATTTGCTGGATTATTTTCAAGTACTCATTGAAAGTCAGAGGCTATTAAGGTTTTTCAAGCCAGCCACCTGAAAAGATTAGCAGCTTCTGAAATGTGTCACCTCAATGAAATCACCGTTTGTTTTGCGTGTGATGCTGAGACATCTTGGCTCTCGTATCCCCCCTGAAATATGGTAAGCATCTCTTTATTTTGTTCCAGAAGACAGAAAACTCTTTGTGGGCATGCTCAATAAGCAGCAGTCGGAAGACGATGTGCGCAGGCTATTCGAGGCGTTTGGCAACATCGAGGAGTGCACGATCCTTCGGGGACCCGATGGCAACAGCAAAGGTGAGGTGATGGCCTGTGTCAAGTGGACTTAGTGACATTTTCTGGTATGACTAAAATACCATGTAGCCTCTAGAACAGCATGTCTTACTTTAGGAAGGGGTCACATTTGCAATGGGAAGGCTGTACTTTGCTGGTCACTCTGTGCATGGGGGGAAAAATTGCATTTTAAAACATGCCTCTCCAAAGAGCTGTGTCTCATCACGTGCAAACTGATGCCTATTATTGCTTGGACAGACCTCCCCTCTGAACAGGCCTTTGTATTCGCTCAAGCCATGCTCTCTCCACCCCATTGAACAGGATGATTCTTTCTTTAAAAGAAGACACCATTGGTACTTTATATCTTGACTCACTGGCTCCATCATCATCTCTGCTTATTTCCTATCCGCCAGTCTCAGGTCTTCCTCTTCTCCACCTAGTCTTTTTTGTGTGGACTCCTATCAGCCAGTGATCACAACCACAAGGCTACAGGTACCAATTTAAATATTACACTTGGTAGATATTTACCGTTTGAAGCATGCAAATGCTTCACTGCAAAACTAGGTGCCTTTGCTTCTTCTGCCTCTTTTTGGCATCACTTCTTACCTGGATATCACAAAAGATCCTCTGCTACAGGCCAAGTATAAAAATAAGGCCTCCCTCTCAAGCAGGAATGTCATTTTTTGTCCCCATCAGTCTCTAGACAAAGTAACTTCAATCTAAATAGGAAGTTCTCTTCTTTTGACAGTATAGTGTGTCCATTAAATATTAATCTGCATATAATATAGCATAAACTGTTCTGGAATGTTCAACACCAGAGAAGAGACCAGTACTGCTGACACAGTTCGTATCTCACTCGGTATTTTGACAAGTGACAACATCAACCAGCATATTTTTGCAACAGGGAGGTAAAAAATCCAAATCACAGGGATACACTGGAACAAGATATTGTTGTTCCATAAAATCACTGGTAGCCAAAACAAACTAAATCACACCAGTGTTATAGGGCAGCAGTTCAATATACATCAGCACAGCTCAGCCTTCCTGACATAAATGACTGAAAATAGGCTGAAAAGTGGGCACCTTTCTTCAGCTGTGTACTTAAGTTCCACAACACCCAGAGACAGGGTCTGCCCCACTGGAAACAGTAGGCTAGAATGGCCTAGAGGAGCTCCAATCATCATAACAGCAGGCAGTTAAGCAGTTCATTCACTGAACAAATCAGTAAATTGGGGAAAAGCAAAAAAATATGTCTGTCTGCTTCTACCTGGAACTGTATGGAAAAAAGTCTAATGACAAAGGAGTTAAAGAGAGTAATAATAAAGGCAACAAAGTCTGAGATCTGTAAGAAACAAATTCCAGAGGAGATCCAAACCACAGACTTGTCTTCATGCTTGCTCTATTTTTTTTTTCTTTTCTTCTTAAACAATTTCATTATAAGACAGAATCTGAGTGGCAGCTCCATATTGCTAACCAGTTTAATTATTAGTGCTAGCAGGCTGCAGTCTCAGGCTGGCGTTTCACTGAGCTGCTCAGGATCAATACTGAGCTTTGACAGAGTTAATATTACCAGCTTCCATTTGCTGGTGCTATTTACTGAGAATGTGAAGCTCCTAATTTACACACACACAGTTTCGTACATGCACACACGCACACAGAGCAGTCAATCCAATGGAAAACTTAAGGCTAGTGCCCTTATCTTAGGAGACAGTCAGGCAAGCCACAACTCCCACAAAGTTATTCCCAGTCTGTAATGTTTTCCATCTGTTAGAAACCCGTATGTGACACACATTGCTTGTGAGCTTCTTATTTTGGGTAAAACCCATAAGGCTTAAATTCTACATCAGTTGAGATTTAAGCAGATTGCCTAAATTCCAGATAGCAATCAGATCCCATAGAGTTCAATCCTACCCAACCCACTGTGTAAAGCCCCACAAGGGCATCCCTGTGGTGAGCCTCTAAGTCCTTCAGGTAGCTCAGTGCTCTCAGAAGGTAGGTTGCAGATTCTCAGTTTAATGCCACCACAGTCCAGTCACAGTTAAAAAGCTGCTGAGCCTTGCCTGAAGCCATGGGTGATGTCCTGAGCCATGAGGCATGCCCTTCAGGGTCTGCAGAAACACCTCCTGCTGAGTCACTCAGCAGCAGGCACAGTGGCTGGAGTAGGTAACCAGGTGGAAGAAGAGCTGTGACTGAGGAGTTTCTCTGCCTGAAGGGGAGTGCAGCACCTGTCTTTGCTGGGAGAGGGTGGAGCGTTTCTGCACCCCTCCGGGTAAAGCTCACCATTGTGCAGCCAGGAGTCCAGGACTCCTCAGGTGAGGGAGCTCAAGTGGATCCAGTTCAGCAGGCCAGAAGGACCCACAGAATCTGCATTGCTGCTGCTCCCTGTACATCTATCCCTTCCCCCCGCCCCCCATTTTTTTCCCCATTAAGCAGTTGTATGCCTTGATAACTCAGAAAGTAAAAATTTCCCACAGCGCCCTCCACAAGAGGAGTCTAGGCACCCTCTGCAATCATAATCCTAGGGCCAGACTGCAGTCTCCTCCAAGTTGACAAGACAGTCAGAGCAGCCCTTCCAGCCCTGTAATCTGGACGTTAGGAAACAAGAAAAACTTAAGCACATATATCACCCTGTTCAGCACAGGTTGTATCTCTCTGTTTGTCAAAATCCCTTCACATTCCAGGTTTACTTCTGTCTAAGTGACACTATTGTTCTGAGAAGAGTGGCTGGACTCTCATCCTCACCTCATAAGCTCCTGGAGTCAGTTCTGGTGAAATGGGAAGGAAGGTTATGTGCGCTTTTGATGTCATATACAGAAGCCATCCCATTGAAGACACAAACAAAATGGACAAAATGTTGGGATCTCTGCTATTGCCTTGCCACCATACACCAGTAAAAAATGAGTTTTCACTTGAGCCGCTACCTCAAAACCTACTGGAAGCAGTTAATAGGAAGCAGTAGGAGGGATCCCATTAATACCCTGGGCATTAAACAAGATAAATGCCTGCTACTCCCTTCATTCCCGCCTTTATCCAGCTCCACTGATCCATCAGGACCCTCAGTGTATGGGTGAATTTCACCTGAAAAGAGTGAAACCTTCAATATGACAACAACACTGCAGCCAAAAATCCTGCACTAAATGCAATGGGTGGCTGGAACTGGAAAGCTTTTGTGTATTTGCTAATCAGCATCTTCTTTTTAGAGGCAGAAAGTACAAAAGAATCTCTGCAAATAATTAAACACCCTAATTCTGGATTATCTCTGATTAATGAAGAGGAAAACGCAGTATCTCAGGAGCCCGGGAATGCTGGGCTGCGATTATGTCATAATTGATCCCTATAGTTTCCAGCTGAAGTTATCTATCTCATTTTCTCATGATTGTTTCCTCTCAGCTCCTTATAAATTAGATCCAACTATTAGCAATAACCGTTGGGCTTTTCCTGAAATACAGTCTGAGCACGGTGCTGAGAAGGTAACGCAAATTGAAGGGCTCCTAACTGTAAACTAATTTCATAAATGTGTATTATTTTCAGAAAGGACTATCACTGCTTTCTTCAATCTCACTTCTATCAGCCTGCAGTGATGATGTGAGGGACCTTTGGGGCTCATTCTTACAGTTTGCAAGTTCTATTGCTTCATTTTTCACCCTGCACTTGTAGGGATCCATAAGGGTGTGTGGACCCTCTGAAGATGCTGCGAAGGGAATGAAGGAGAGAAATCCCATTATTAAGACTGGCATCCCCTCTGGACCCCTTCGGGGAAAGAGTGAGGGCTTTGCAAATTGATTAAAAGCTCGGAAGTATTTGGTAGTAATAGAAGGGGATGGAAGCCAGAACTTCTCAGATCTCTCCCAATCTGTTCCAAAAACGCCTTAGCATATGGAAATTACCCTTCCTCTCTCTGAGTCAGTTTGCTTGTAGCTAGGAGTGTTGGCAATACATTCCCCCACTCTAGTAGTGCATGTCACCCTTTGAAGTGTTGATCATTTCTGCACTCCAGCACATATTCATAAATGCACCTTTCTATCCTAAAACCTTATATAAGAGTTCAGCATGAGATTCCTCACATGGCAATGCAGGCCAGAGAAGCACTGCCTACATTTCTCTAATGTCCAGAAGAGAACACCTACACTGGCGCTGGCTTTGCAGCTATGAAAAACTAAGATTCAAAGTTTGGTGGTGACAAGAAGGTAATCATCACTTTTACCTCTCCCATCCCTGCTGCTTCATCAGAAACTGTCTCGTGCTTTGTGAGACCAAAGTTGTTTGGAGCCAGGACAAGCTCTGGGCAGTGTCTCATGGAGCTCTAGCAGACAGTGATGTGATAAGGTACCTCATGGATTTGGAGTAGCCCTGAATGCCTTCTGTATATTTGACCTGTGGTTGCTTGTAAAAAGTATGTGTGTGTAGCTTTTTGATAACGTAAACACTCTTCTGTACCATATCTCATAACCACAGAGGGCAGAACGCTCAGTGTTAAGTCTAATATGAATGAAAGAAAAGTCTTTTTCACCCAATAAATTGTAAAATTTTGCAAGATTCTGCCATGTAAAGCTGTGGAGGTCAAATTCAAGATGTATTTGCTAAGTTTGTGTCTGTCAATGCTCATTACAAGCAATGTGGGAATTCTGGTTGCAGCTTTGCCTTAAGTGGTCCTCAGGCTGCTGACAACTGGACTTTGGAAAGGATCAGGGCACATCTGTTTGTTATAGTTTCTCCACAGCCATATTTATTGGCCACTTCTGAGGACAGGATACTCAGCTAGATGGACTTTCATGACATCCATGCAACCTTTCTTACACTCTTCTTTTTCCTCTTCCAGGGTGTGCATTTGTGAAATACTCTTCACATGCAGAGGCCCAAGCTGCCATCAATGCCTTGCATGGCAGCCAGACAATGCCGGTGAGTAGCTCTGTAACATTGGCAAGGGAGAATTGGACCAGCCTTGGCTGTCCTGTGGCCTGATTGAGGAGGAGGGATGATTTATCTCTGTTCTGCAACTCATCATCCAGAAGGCTCAGGACCTCGGATGTGCTGAACTCATCAGTGGAAGGGCTAGGATGACACTGTCATTCCTCACAGGCACAGAACCCCAAGGGGTGCTGTATCCTGTCACCAGCAGTTTTGAAGACTTGATAAAAAGTCATATGGTTCACAGATGCCAAAAACTTTGGGTCAGACTCACCATGAGTGTAATCTTTCAAGTTTCAAAGGGAAGAATCAAGTAGAAACTTATGTCTGAGAGTTTCTTTGTCTTCTCTCCTCAAAGAGTCCCTTTGATAAAGGATAAAGAACTTTTTGCCAGTGTTCAGGTGAGAGCAGCATGTTCACATGAAGCAATAGGAGACAGAGACAAATCATACAGTGATGAGCCTCTCTCATTGCTACCACAAAAGAACCTACCTAGGCATAAATGTGGTCCCCTACCTCTGACTTTTGAAAGTCTCAGACCAGCTACTGGATCTTCCAGGAAACACTGGAGAGATCATTCCACTTGTACAAATATCTACTAATATGGGGTTTCAAGATTGATAGTTCAAGAACATAGCAATGGAGATGTATTTTTTAGGCAAATAAATATTTGTACATCATCATAAGACAGAGAGGAATGTAAGGCATTCCACTGTCAGAAGAGAAAGACAATCTGGTACAACATGTTTTGGTTTATTATAATAGTATATTATTTTTATTACTAATTATTCACAGTGTAAATCATGAAAGGCTAAGAAGCATGCCGACAACTTGCAAAGGATACAAGAAAGCTCAATTAAAAATATTTGAGAGTGTAAAATCTCCCTTTAAGTAAGAGACTCTAATGTAAATTCCTGAACTTATCCAAATAAGTTTAAAAGTGGGCCCAACAGATTTTCTCTAGATTTTTGCAGGGATGAAAATGGAGAATTCTTTACAAGGCGAAAGGTTTCTAAAACTAGCAAACCATCAAGATCTCATTTTTTGGAACCCCATCTTAGACAAATCAGTTTAAAAATGTTTACCAGTGATGCTACTGAAAAAAGTCTCCTTAAAGATGTAGGTCTCAAATTTTTGAAGTACTTCAATGCTTTTAAGAGTAACCTAAAAGGTTCCTCCTAACAAAACCAGATGTTGGGCTTGACGCTAACATCCCATAGTCAAATACTGTGGACATCTTTCCTGAAACATGTTGAAGAGGTACTTTTAGTGACTTCCTTTCAAACTTTGACCCAAAGTAATAGTGTCTATAAGCTGATGTCAGGAATTTCAATTCCATAAGGTGTGGTACCACAAAAAGGTTTAATAAAATGTCAGTCTCCATCCCAATAATCTTGCAAACTCCTATAACAAATGTGACAGGAAGATGGGAGAAAACAGACAAAACTCAAGGAGAGTTGAAAATATTTCCAGATTTAGTATACCCAAAATATTGTTACTCTTTCCCAGTCCTTTCCCTTCCTACTTTCAGAACACTTTGGATAAGAAAAAAGTACTCATCTCTTGACCACGTGGGAACAAATTACTGTTCCATCCCGGTGATATCACCTGAAATTAGGATGTACAAAACAATTGAGAATTTGGTTATTTCATGGGTCAATTTTAAGGGACCATTTTTCCTCTTGACATATCTGACTCAAATAGCTGCTATAGAATGTTCTTGAATAACCAGAACTGGGCGTGCGGAAAAGAATCACAATTTAACCTTTACTAGATGCCCATCCCAGACTCACAATCAAGTTTCCATGGCTTCACAAGTGTCCGTGAATTGGTTGAACCTCAGCAGCAGTCCAAGTACGTACTGTTGGTTCACAGGAAATGCAAGAAGGGAATTATTAATGTCCTTCTCTTTATTATAAGCTAAGTTACATGGCATTGCCTTGTATCTCCTATGAGCTACAAGCAGGCACAGAAACACAGTCAGCTACCATCTCTTAGCAGACCCATGAGGACCTGCCAAGTGACCGACACTCAACGAACACATGGAGCAAAAGAGGTTTTTCCCAGAGAGTCTCAAAATTTCTAAGGCTCTTTGAAGAGATAGGCCAAATCCTGCAAGGGCAGGATCTCTCCTCCCACTCTTGGTTTTCATGGCACATCGGAGTGTGCAGCATCATTCAGGGCTTGGATGTTCACAGGGAAATGCAGCCACCTCGTGGTGATACGGCAACGCAGCCGTCGTCCTTGGGAAAGAAGAGGGCACTGCTGCCATCTTCCTTCAGTCCCTTCCATTTCTCCCACCGCTCGAACTGGTCTCATTTGTCCTGTTGTGATGCCAACTCAATGTTTTTCCTGTGGTTCAGCCAATTTAAGCGTCTTTTGGTTTGTCCTCTTGTACCACCAACAGGGCATCCATCATCATTCTTGTCAGGTCTCGAGCCGTTCGTTCCTGCAGCAGGCTCCTGTTCCTCCACAGCTGTCAGGATTATTGCTCTACTGTGACTTCCTGTTCACACAACATATGTTGCCTAATAGTTTCAAAATGCAACTTTCTTTTATGAAAGTTCTTTTCTTCTTTATTTTAATTAACCTTACCTTGGACAGGTGCCTGACCACCATCCACCACAAGCTCATTTTCCTGTGCAAGGCCCTTTTTATTCCTAGGAGTCCACCAAACAGGTCTAAAGCTTTCCAATTTTTAAACAATCATTTCCTTTAGAAATAAGTTGCCCAAAATTCCTTGCTTTTGAGCAGGCCCAAAGTTCCTTCTGTACCTACCTGTCAAGAGAGTTTCTTTTTTTTTTCTTTTTCGATAATTTTGCCTAGGAGCTCATCAAATTCATGATAGTGTTTTACTTGATCTCTGTATCCTCCTTTTTAAGAGATCATAATTTTCATGTACTCTTGCATGTATTTATGATATATTTATAATAATTATACGCCCCACATTTTTAGCTTTGCTTACTCCATCCCCTCCTGTCTCTGTTTTCTATCCATATGGGGACATAAACAGGTCTTTTCATATCATCCTCTTCTCTTCCTCATGCAAGTCTTGTCCCTAACAGCCTTATCCACCAACACAAATTCAGCTCCTATTGCTACAGTGACAGGTTGCAGATCTAGCTTCTCTACTGCAGGACTGACTCCTGTCCAAACCAAAATTTTGGACTGCTTTTCCAGCATCTCCTGGTGGATGTTGAGCTGTCAGATCAAGCTCACTATGTATAAAACAGAGCTCTTCTTCTTTTCCTCCCAAAACCTTCCTTTTCTCTCCTCCACCTCCATTCTCAATCACTGTGGACAATATTATCATCGTACCTGTCAGTCATGCTCCCTCCTAGGCATCATCTTTAGCTTGGTTTTCTCCTTCTCTCCATGTCTTCATATCTGGGCAACAGCCAAGTGTTGGAGAGTCATTCTGCACAACATATTTACAAATCCAAGATGTGGCCTTGTCCATCCACCCACACAGAATAAACTCTCTACACCTCACAGAACCATCATAGAATAATTTGGGTTGGAAGGATCATCCAGTTTCAATCTCCCTGCCATGGGCAGAGACACCTTCCACTAGACTAGGTTGCTCAGAGCCCCATCCAACCCGGCCTTGAGCGCTGCTAGGGATTGGGCATCCACAAATTCTCTGGGCAATCTGTGCCAGTGCCCCACCACCCCCACAGTAAGTAATTTCTTCCTAATATCTGACCTAAACCTACTCTCTTTCACTTTGAAGCCATTACCCCTTGTACTGTCACTCGAGGCCCTTATCCAAAATCCCTCTCCAGTTCTTTTATAGCCCTTTTAGGTACTGGAAGGTGCCTAAGATCATTCAGAAGCCTTGTGTTCTCCAGGCTGAACAACACCAACTCTCTCAGCCTGTCTTCACAGGAAAGGTGCTTCAACCCTGTGAGCATCTTTGTGGCCTTCCATGGACTCAATCCAGCAGGTCCATGTCCTTCTTATGTTGGGACCCCCGGAGCTGGAAGCAGCACTGCAGGTGGGGTCTCAAGAGAGAGGAGTAGAGGGGTAGAATCATGCATACCTAAATCACATCAGCCTCCATCCTACGCAGAAGTTACACAGGATTAAAAAATATAGTATTTTTGCACCTTTTTCACCATCTCACCTACTGTGGCAGCTCAGGATTTCTTTGGTTATGAATTAATTCCTGGATGGGGTAAAACAATACTGTTATGTACATTTTCTGCACAGGGGTGAGAAGAAGTGAAGAATGATTCATCTGACTTAGGTTTAACAGCCTAAATGTTTCTGATCTATTCTAAATATCTTCTAGGATTCTTATAGAAGGGAGAGAGAGAAAGACATTTCCAGAGACTTGTGCATTCTTCCCTTTGTCTCTCTGTGCTAGGATGGGCAATATCACCCTCTGGGCATGCCTGTCCCTTTATAATGGATAACTCAATAACAGCCTTAGACTGAATATCTGAAATGGGACTCATCTCACTTAATTTGAGACATGCAGAAGTTAAGAAACTATGTCTGAAGAGTTTGTCATCTAAGTTTCTATTATAATCAATAGAGGGAAATAGATACCTCTGACGGAATTTTATTTTATAAAGATAGATTTTGAAACCTGTCAAACCAAAGCCCAAATAGAAGTGTGCTTTTTAGATAATTTTAGGCATCAGTTTGCTATGGACCGCCAGTTCCAAAATAGTCATTCTTCATCGAAAGTGCAACTTAGCAACTTAGAATGGAAAAGGACCAGTAGTGCTTACAAACAAAAGCTAAAAACAGTGCAGCTTAGGGTGAATACTTAACTTCATGTCCAATGTGAGGAGACCTGAAACCTGTCCTGGATATTTGCTGCCCTAATAAAGCAATTTGGGATTCAGAAACCAGGCATCCTGCAGTAGAGTTTCCTGACATGTGCTGTGAACTTGCTTAACACACGAATTATCAGCACTATGTTCATTCTATATCGTTCTTTAATTAATGATATTTAAGGCCATTAAGACATCCAGAATGCTGTAAGGTGGGTTCCCCCACCACAGAGGTAACATCCGCTTTTGGTTTAGTATAAATGTCTGCAGCAGCTTGGTCAAAGCACTGCATTTCTTCTGTCCCCAGGCAACAGCATCCCAAGTCTATCCATGCTTGGCTGAACATCTTCCATGAAAATGACTTTTCAAACAGAATCCTTGGTTTTTGTGAAAAGAAGGGAAAATGTGAGACTTGGATACAAGAACTGAACAGACGTCTGCCTTTCAAAGAAAGATTTGGTTTAGCTGAACTTTGAAAAACCAGAAGTACTGCAACCCAAAAGTTTGTTAACTTAGGGGCTTTCATTTCAACACTTTTCTCTGCAGCTCTTATCAACACAAATGACAAAGAAAAACTTCTAATCTCTGTTCAGGAATCACCTATCTCAATCTATGCAGTTATTTCTCAGTGTTATTAGATGACAGATTGATTAGATCTCTAGTTATGGCATTTAAAACATTTTATTAATCAAGAAAATATGAATGACACAACACTTTGAACAAGGTTGACTTCCAGCATCTGCCCACCATTACTCTTTGGAAGTCCACCGATAGCACAAAAAATCCCAGACAAACACAGTCAGGTGAAAGAATTGTATTCTTTCCTTAGACAATGTACTATCTACCCTCTCATACCATAAGAGGTTTTTTCCTATTAGTTAAGCTGAAGGAATTTCTCACCTTTTTGTTTTATCAGGCAACAGTGACTCAAATATGAGATTATCAAAAATTGCCCCAAGAATCGTAGAATCATATTTGGTTTGGAAGGGACTTTAAAGATCATCTAGTTCCAATCCCCTGTCACGGGCAGGGATGCCACCCACTAGTCCAGGACTTACAAGTGTCTTTGTCAGACTGTCACATGCAGCGGCCTCTCAGACCAATGGCAAAAGGAGCAGTGGTTCTCATCTTCCTGGCTTTGGAAGCGCAGGCACCCCACCAAAGAAACCAACCCCAGCTAGCATTAATGACTACTGTTGTTACTGCTGTGCACTCCTACAGCGCACTT
Organism: Manacus vitellinus; assembly: GCF_001715985.3. Taxonomy (NCBI): domain Eukaryota; kingdom Metazoa; phylum Chordata; class Aves; order Passeriformes; family Pipridae; genus Manacus; species Manacus vitellinus. The sequence goes on from NW_021940553.1 coordinate 6,525,811, forward strand.
ATGACTTTGCAAAGCTGCCTCCAGACACAGCCCCATTACAGAATCCGGCCGAGCAGCTGTGCTCACCCCCTGTCAGCACGACAGAGGAGCATTTCTGTGAGTTAGGGATGGAGGGGAGAGCAGCGAGAGTCTGAGCAGAAGGAGCTCTGAGCAGGTGGAGGAGGGAAGGGAATCAGGCCTTTGTGGGCATGATGAAGTTGTAGCGCGGGCGCCGCGCCCGCAGAGCAGCGGGGAAGCAGGTACTGTGTGTGAGCACACGGGCACCAGAGCGCTGAGTCGGCAGAAAATCCCTGGGAGGAGCAGCGTGGTGGCTCCGGTGAGTGGGGGGCCACGGTGCCGTAGATCAGCTGAGGTATTTTTAACAATTATTTTGATATAAACAGCTCTGAACTTGAGGAGCTCCATGTAAATGGGAAGCAGTGGGGCTTGTAATTAGATTTGTGTACACTTTCATAAATTGCTGGAAAACATCAAAGCCATGATAGAAGGCTGTGGTGCACTTTATTTCCTTCTTCTGTTCTTCTGTTAATTGAATGGTTGATGTGTGGATAGGAAGTGTTGGCTTCGCAGAGTACTATTTACAGACCCGCTGACAGCTGCACTGTGAAAATTAACAGGAACAGAGCAGCCTCTGTCACAGCGCTTCCCATGAGGGACTTGCTTCAAATTAGATCATTTCTTTCATAGGAGAAACTTTCCTCGTCGCTCCTCCCGTCTTCGCAGATACGCACACACATCCAGCTGCACACTCCCCTTCTCCCTGCAGGCTCATGGCAGCCTTTAGCGCTCAGAAGAAGGGCTTGTCATTTCCACAAAGTTGAGGCAGTTAGGCTGCTGTTTAAAACTTGTAACGCATTCCACTTCCAGCAAGACACATCCTTCAGGAAGCCATCCAAATCTGCGAGCTGGGTGCGTGGAGCCACGGCTTCATGCTTGCAGGTCTCACCTCAACTGAAAGATTCTTTTCGCCCTCTTAGAAACATTAGTAGATGTTCTCTCATACTACTGCTGTTGGAAATGTGGTTATTGTTGGTCTTAGATGAAATTCTTGTGTGTTAAACACCATACAAACCTCTGACAGGACAGTTCCCACACTCAGCAGTTTGCTAACTAAAGGCCAGTGTTAACCTGGCTGGATGAATTATGCCAAAGTGTTGTTCAAAGTGGGAAACTTCAGGGTCATCTGTAGTCTTACCATCTACAGTTTTGCTACAGTTGACAGAGAGAGACTAGGACCTCAGAGAGATATCTCACTGTCTTGAGTTACTGAGGATTTAGAATAGATGCCCAAAATGGCTGCAATTAGGTCATCTGAGTGCCTAAGGGACAAGACACAAGAGATAAGCAAAAGAAGCAACAATGCAATGTCTGTGAGTGAACTAGTCTTATACATAATTAATCTACATATTTAGCCAGTTCTTAGCCCAAGTGACAGCAATTCTTGTTCCTGTTTCCAGCAGAGAAGTAATAACCAGTGAATACTTGAGCATCTAAATCTGAATTTTTGATACCATATAAAAAAATATAGAATTACGAACACCAAGCTTGAAGCCATCAATTCACCACCTCACTTCTGAAAAATGTCTTCAAAATATCTTGGTAACATAAACAGAACCATAGACAAACTCATAGTGTAAGCAGATAACAATTAAAGAGTTTTAAAGTATTAATTAACCAACAGAATTTACTACTATTGATATTCCAGTATGGGCTCAAGTTCTCAATTAATAAAAGCCACTTTATGAGAGTCAGTAGACATAGAGTCACTGATCCTCTCAGGCTGTCGGGGTAAATAAAATTATAGAATCAACAAGGTAGGAAGAGACCATTAAGATCATCCAAGTCCAACTGTCCACCCAGAACTGCCATTGTACTCTAAACCACCAAGCCACATCGCTCACCACCAGATCCAGACACCTCTTAAACACTTCAAGAGATGGTGACTCCACCACTTCCCTGGATAAACTATTCCAACATCTGACCACCCTAACAGTGAAAATTTTTTCTCTCACACCTAATCTGAATATCCCCTGTCTCAGCTTAAGACCATTTCCTCTGGTCCTCTTACTGCAGACACAGTGGAAGAGACCAGTCTCCACCTCACCACAGCCTCCTTTCAGGTAGCTCTAGAGAGTGATGAGGTCCCTTCTAAGCCTTCTCTTCTTGAGACTAAAATAGGAAACAAAAAAGTCATCAGACTTCAGTTTTACATGACCACAGAAACATAAAGGGGAGATTTTCAAAGGTGAAAGTTGATGGAAGTCCAGCATCTGCAGCCACTTCATGACTTACAGCTGCCTTTGCCCTAAAGTTACTTGCCCAAAGTCACAAAGTCTAGGGCAGTGTGGGGTACCATCAGTGCAAGTCCATCTGTTTAAATCAATACAGAAGGCTGAGACCTGGTTCTACGCTGCTGATGCTGGAGAAGCTGATGGATGAGAAAAGAGATGCCAACTCTGACACATTTTTTTCTCTTTACTGTTGATCTTGTGCTCTCTAAAGAACAAGCACTCCTTGCAATGTCTTTGTATAACACACAGGCTGGCTTGTTTAACTCAAGGCAAAGCACAGCACATCCATTCCTTCTATTAAAAAGTAATAATACCTTAGAAACCCATTTATAACTCACCAGCAGCAAGCCTGTCTCTCCTCACAGTAATGAATGATTTTTCTGAATATGCTACCTCAACACCATTTATAAAGGCATGCGTTGTCTTTTAGGATGAAAAAAGCACTGGACATGTAATACCAAGATGTTAATTTGCAGACATTTCTTCCATCAAACTCCAACAACTTTTGATAGCTCAGCTTTCCTTTCCTTTGGGCAGTGGGTTCTGGGTAAAGAGGGACTAAAGCTCAGAGGCCATCCCATCCCACTACTGCCATCAAGATAGCTGATTCTACAAGCTTTGGGATAGCAGTTTCCCAGTATTACCATAATTTCCCTTAATTCTTTCTAGAAAAAAAAATAAAATTGTGAGACTGTGTTTCCTGCCTCTCCCCCAGTTTCATAAATGAACTAATTAATCATATCTTTCTGGGTCCCAGAATAGAAACCCAGGCAGCCCAGCTGCTTGACAGGGGGTATGAATCATGCTGGCACCAAAGATGGCCTTCACTTCTCTAGTCACATTTCCACAGCCACACAGGCACCCAGCAGGACAGTGAAGTGACCTGTGGGACATGACAGGCTTCACTCAACATCTTCCTTACTCCCTCTAGATCAAAGCCTTCATCACCTCCAAATGAGATACCAATGATAACTGCTCGTGAGCCACATGATCTCTCTCTGGACAAATGGATTTAATTGCCACCACAGTGTCTCCTTATGGGCCCAAGGGGAGGTAGGCACTAAATCAGCAGCTGTGGAGGCAGCCACGGGAAAGCAGGAGCAGGACTATGCCACCACTGAGAGTTGCCCGAGTCCTGGTGCTGGCAGTAGCCACTGAAATTCTCACTGCACTCAACTCCTGCATAGTCTGGATGAGATTAAGACTTGTGGGGGCTAAAATAATTCCCAAGCACTGACCTTTCTGGGATATCGGAGACATTGATGAGCCTCCAACCTGGGAGACATAAAATGCACCCTGCCTGCCAGGGGAGTTCTCAGCCTACTGGAGGGAGCTCCACCAGGCATTACCACCTTCCTCTAATAAGGATTAAAGATGTCAGTGTTGTCTTTACATCTCTGCTTGCTTTGGGGGCATTTCTTTTTTCTCCTTTTCCCTTCCTGTATTTTTGATCTAAACATCATTTATATCAGTGGGATCTTCCTACATAGTTAAGTAGGCTCTGGATCAGCATTAAATCACTCTTGATGTTTCTCATTTTTTCCTTTTAATTCACACCTTTCCAGCTGCTCAGGTGTGTGGTCTGGGTTGATAACACACATTCTTGTGAGGAATACAGAAAGACCTTAGTAACTGGTACATTGCTATCCAAGACATAGCATTAGGTGATTCAGTAGTTATTACCAAAATGGGTTCTGCAAAGATCAAAAGGAATCTTTAGAGGGCAAAGATGTATTTAGATCAAAACTATGACTTTCAGATAAGAGCCTCAACTGAAGTTCCCACAAATTCATAAATGAATGTGAAGCATCCTACCAGACACCAATGTCTTTGTCTCAGATGTCCACTGGCAAGTGAAATCTAGTAGGAGAACAAGCTTGATTTCCCATAGCAAAGGTCTGGGTGATACAGGAACAGTGGTTGTGAAGTCTCACCCAGCAGCAAGGGGACATGTTTCAATCTTAGTACAGTGGAATGATCCTTCAGTGTAAACCAACTTCTTATTTCACCAAAAAACAATACAGCTTCACTGAATTTACAGTACTTCATAGCTAGAGTTGACCACCTATTTTCATTATACTGAAGCATGGGTGATACCTCCCTGAAAGCAGAATATTTTCTCAAATAATTATAGAAGCATGAAATAGTTTGGGTTGGAAGGGACCTTTAAAGATCATCTGGTTCAACCCCATGGCTGGCCAGTGCTTGAAAATCTTCAGTTTAAAAATGTTGCAAAAATTCAAATCTTCTTCTTATCTCAGTTGAGCAAGATGCTTTACACCACAACATCCTAGAGTCAAGCAGCATGACAGGGATTTGGGATGCCCAGTTATGTGAAGCATGTTTGGAACTCGGTGCCATGGAAATGTTCTTTCATGTCACGTGCACAGCTGAAATGTATCTGCCCAGCTTGCAAGCCCTTTCTCTACGTCTGCTTTTTTCCAAGTCATCTTAGGCTGTTCATGTCCCCATCTCAAACTGCCAAAGAAGCATGGAGCTCATGTGAGCAGAGTCCTGAAGCATCAGGAGCTCCATACCTGGTTGTGACTTTTCCTCAATTTGACAATGGACAATTTATTTTATGACTCTGGAATTGTTCCACTTCTCTTATTTTCATTCGTGCTTGTTTAACTAAAAGGAAATGTCATTCAGACACTACCTTTTATGAGGCTCAAAGCTGCAGCCATCAAAGATTTTCTTAGTAGTAGTAATAATTTATAAAAAAATTATGTCTTTTTTTTTTGCTGTAAGAATATTTTCAGAGGAAGTATATTTTTTAGTTAGTACAAAGCTAATCATACCTAGTCTTCCAAACCATGTTACTCTTACTGGAAAGGGGAAACATGTAACAATCTCTTCTGAATTCTGGATTTTAAATTTTTCTTCAAATAACATAAAAATAATTATTTATTGCTTTCATATTGCTAAATAGCTGGTAATAATTTCCATTATGTTGATATAACAATATTTTTCAGTTCATAACACATTAGGGAAGGTGAATGATTCTGTGAGGACTTTTATCATTCATAGACTGAGCTGAAAAATGCAGAGGTGCTTGAAGAACTCTGCTTTTAAGTTTAGGTTTTTCAGATAACTGGCTTTGATTTGAGGGGTATACTAACACCTGGGTTATATATTGAGTTCTTTCTAATTAGAAATGGGTACAGTGACACCAGGACTCAATGATTCTGTTGCCCTGTGGAAAGCAATAACTTTAGCTCTGAGAGACACCTGCTAAGTAGTGTATGGGAAGTAAAATCTAAATCAAGCTTCCACTCCAAATAAATTACGGCTCCGGAGACCTGTGAAGGGAAGTACCTGCAGCAACTCTCTCTGCTTAGACATTTCATGAAGAATCTTCTCTACTGAGGGAGCAGCATTATCAAAGGGTCCATCACTAAAGTCCTGGATGAATGCCTTCTTTCCCCTCTCCATCTCTGTCGCTCTCAAGTGTGCCTAAACCAGCTCCTAGAGTAGGACTGCTGTCCTACTCATCTTTCAGATGAGACACGAAATTGAAGCCCTGAGTACAGAAAAACAACATATTTCACAAGATAGGAGGGATGTAAGTCCCCCTCTTCTGGCCATCTTCCAGCCTGGGTAATTACACTTCTACCTACCTAAAATTCCCTTTGCTCTATGGTTTTAATCTGGACAGTAGTTTCTTTTTTGCTTATCTAAAACCTCAGGCTGGGGTCAAATCCCACTGGCTAATTCAGCAGACTGACTTTCAGTAAAGCTGCACAGGCATTTAAAACAAAAATCCAAATTTGTTTTCAAACTTAGGGGAAACATACCAAACGGCCTGAGCTGACAGAGTCCAAAGCAGAGAATCCTTCCTCTGGATTTCAGGCTGTAACATCAAGGATCCTTGTGTCGTAATACTTTGCCTGATTGTCTTGCTGAGGATCAGCATCCTCCCAGCTCCGCTTTACAGTAGCAAAGGGAGTGCTAAAGCAGAATTTCCACCACAAGAAAAACCATTCATGTGGTGACACTTAGGAAGGCAGCACCTATTCATTTAAGCATCTTAGTTTGTGTCTACAGCTGACATTTCGGAAGGTAGTTTATGGGATTTGCACATTCAGATCTTTTATATTCAAGGGCTCAGTCACTGGAACTTTAATGTAACAAACCTTTTTTCAGTATTTTTTGCCCAGAGATTTTGACTGGCTCTATTTGAGCTAACCAAGATACAAAGGTCCACCTGTATGAGAGAGACACCCTTGTGTTAAAAGTGCTTAAGTGTATGCTTACCTCCAATATGTCATTCACCAAGCTTAAAGTGAAACATTACCTAAAGACTTTTACAAATTAGGCCCAGATTCATCAGTTTTGCAAGAAAAAGATGTCTAACCATCTATGGGGATTGGTAACCTACTGGGTTAGAGGAGACTTATAGGGCTATCAGGAAAAGGAAATTCAGACATATATTCTACAAGGCAACACCTTCACAAAACTTTTCCTATGAATATTGTTCTAGGGAGAAACAACTTTCCCTGATGCTGTGCAGTAATATTTGGCCTCCTGAAAAGCTTTTGTTTAATTTGTGTATGCACTCCATTTGGAAGATCATGTCTAATGGGAAACAGTTCCAACAGCCAGGCAAAGGATTTTTTTCTCCTTTGCCTTTAAATGAAATATCAATGGATGGATATTTTATTTTTAGCTGAATATGAAATTTCACAAGCGACCTGTCAAGCTCCTGTTTTCAAGAATGACTTTATTTCACACGTCAAGACAGGCTGGGAAATTAGTTTTTCCCACAGAGGACTCTGATTAGGGATTACAAAGTGAGTGTGGCGCAGAGTGATTTTTCCTCCATCTTTTCACTCGCACCGCCAGCCTAGAGAGTATCAGACTCTGCTGACTAAGGGGAGCAATTCATTACCATGTGAGGGAGGGGGACTGGAAGCAAGATAGTCATATTAAGTAGACTTGCTGGCCCAAGAGAGAATAGGAAAAGCATAATAATACTTAGACCTACATTATTCTTTTCATCAGTAGATATCAAAGTACTTGAAAAAGGAGGTTGATTTGATGGAAAAGGAGATAAATGCCAATTCCAAGCAGCCCATTGCAGAGGCACCAGCAGGAATGCTCACTTTCATGATGGTCTCTTCTGACTGTGGGTCTGCAGGGTAGTGAAATAAACAGGTCTTTTCCTCACTGTAATGCAGAAGTACATTTCAAACATTATTGACTTACCCAGTGTAACTCTCTTGGGGTTTGGCAAAATATAAGGTCCAGTCCAACAGCCAGAGAGAGCAAGAAGGAGATTATGTATTACTAATAAATGACTGAGCAGACAGGACCTATTGCCTTTGTCAGCAGACAACAGATGATTTACACCGCAGTTTAGTTGCTTGAGGAAGCAATAAATAGTCCAGATGAAGGGCTCTGGGGTTTTTACCCTATGGAAAATCTGGCCCATTCTGGGGCATTTCTGTTGTTATTCAGTGGAGTAGTAGTCACCGGAGTAGGAAGTAGCCTTGTTCTGCTGTAGATGAACAGCAGTGTTTGGCTCCACGGCTAAAAGTCCTGCACTGGCAGATCTGATAGCATTTACTGCCTGATCTCCTTTGGGCCACATGAAAGAGCTGCACATGAGGAACCACACACAGAAAGCATCAATCCCAAGGTCGATCTTCATATTCAAGAACATTGCAGCATTTCTACTGGCTACACATCTCTAACCACTTGCACTCTTAAAAAAACCTTCTTTTTCTCTTCTTTCTTTGTAGAGTGTGCTCTAGCTTGCATTTATTTGCCAATGGCCTTTCTGCTCTCTGTATGTGATAGAGATGTTCAAAGGGTTCTGAAGTCCTGCTGCGACAGGCAACCCAGAAAAACATCTCGTAAGAGGCAATACGAGATCCCATTGGGTCAAACAGCTGCTGTGCAGTCACTATGACTCATGTCAGGAGGGAAGAACACTCCAGGGGCAAGCACTTCGTGTGGAGGTTACCCATGTTTTCATGATGCCACCTACAATAATAGCTTGGTTTTCAACAGTGTGAGGCATCAGCAAATGCCTGAGGCAGTTCTTGCCCTAAGCCTTCCAGGGCAAATAGAGTTAGAAATAAAAGAGGAAGGAAGAAGACACCAACTTTTATTTACACTTCTCTGTCCTTCTAACAAGAGCAGGTCATATCTTCTAAACCCCTTTGCAGAGTTGAATACTCATGTGCCTGTTTCAGTTTCAAAATCCTCCATCCTACATTGTGCCCACAGTGCTGCAGCCTCTGCTCTGCAAATCACAACAGCCCAATCTGCTGTGGACCAGTGCCTCCCTCCAATACAGCTGCAAATAGGTTTAAATCATTAGATTCGAGTTACCAAACAGTCTCTTGGATCAGGGTTAATTAAATGAGTGTTGAAATCTAATTAAGAACTAGTCCAGGTGATAATTAGCAGGAAATGTATGCATTAAAATATTCATTTGTCGATGAGCTGCAATTAAGAGTGTGATTTGGGGAAGGATCAATAACTACATCATGTGATGTAAAAAAAATGAAAAGTCATCTAGCCTTCAACAGAAATGCAGGGGAATTTTGGCTAGATTTTTTTTCTTCTCCCCCTTCCACTCCCCCTTCTGTTTTGGTTTTTTAATAACTTCTGAAGATTGCTCTCCATCCTTGAATGGAGTATTCATCTCTCCGTCCCTTTGTTTTCCTGAAGCACTTTTTTCAAAACCTTGCTCTTCACCACATTGTGTTAGCAGGTTATAGATTTATTAGAGAAAGACTAACGGGTCAAAAAGAAAGATTCTTTACCAATGAAAATCACTTTCTCCCAGAACAGACTGCTAATCCGGGGGAACATCGCTCATTGTGTGGCCTTAGATTGTTGGGGTCTTTTTTTAGCAAGTTAATTCCTCAAGTCTTTATTCATAACCGAGGATCTGGAGAGGCTATTGAATATGTATAGCTCAGACTTATATATATGTACATCCATATCTGTGGTTTACTACATTCTTCCCAGTTTGTAGCAGAGCAACTCTGCTTTCACAGAGACTATTTTTTGTGCTTGCAGTTACATAGGAGTGCGTGCAAGCCAGTTAATAATATTGTTCCTGTACAATCTGAGAAAATCCACCTGTTAGAAAAAAGAGGGTCCTGAAATATCTCAGCTCCTCTGGCATGGAGCTGGTCTTCCTCTAGTGCCACAGCCGGAGGCTGAGCTGGTAATTTCCGGCTGACTATATTTCCAACAATGAATACCAGTTTGTCAAAAGGGAAGTGTACCATGGGAGCACAATGATTTCAGCTGCCTTTTGTCAGCCTCCTGACAGCTCACCTGTTCTCCCCAGGCTTGATGGCAGCCCAGGTACCGAGGCAACTGTCCCCTGCTGCCAGGGCAGTGGCCAGATTCTCCCCTCTCTGCATCTCCTCCATCCTCAGGGAGAACACCCTGTGGGGAGTCAACCAACCCATGAAGCTGGGACTTCCTTGGAGCAAGACAAAAAAATACCAGTGCCTTCCTTCCTAAGTAGATCTGTTTCTTCCCATCTCTGTCTCCTATTAGAAATGTAAGGATTGCAGCTACTGACCTTTCATCTCATTCTGGGAAGGAGAGGGATTTCTTTCATCCCCAAAAGCACCATGTTTTTCACAGTTTTCTGCAGGCAGTTCTGATGGTCATCTGTAGTTCTGCACTGGTGTTGACTGTAGACAAAATCCTAATATCACAAAGCTTTCCTGGAGATGTGTAGCTTTAAATGTGGGGGTTTGTGTAGTAGTCTCAATTTTCTAAGAGGAAACTCAGGTCCATCAGGTACTATTTTTCCTCCCCTAATTTAACAGTGCAGAACAGATGTTGTTTCATGATGGTACATACACTCTGCCCACGATACGGAGTCTCATCTCCAAGGCTGGGCAGAGATTTCTCACTATGGGTTACAAGAGAGCAGCATGAAAGGGCGATCCAGTTCAGGGGTCTAGAATGCAGAAACCTCGCACATTCCACCAAAACAAATAGGTCCCCAAATCCTACCGCATTCATTCAGCAAAGCCTCTTACATTTTGCTGCACTGAGTTCAGACCTTTGTCCTCTGATGAGGACAACCTAATGGACCTGAAGGTTGAAAGAATAAGGCAAAAACTTTTACAGAGGGAACATGAATGACAGGCTAGGACTTTGAATTTAAGAGGAAATTAGGAAACAGGCTGCTGGCATTCACCCTCCTGGGTCCTTTACTTCCTTCCTGATGCTCTCAGCCCCTTGCAAGGGTCAAATTCAAAAACCTGATTTTTTTTGCATGGAAAAAGTCAGCTCCAGCAGAATTTTGTTGTACCAAGTCTGTGTTACATGTATGGATTGGTGAGCAAGTGTGTATCTAGCTCATTCCCTCTTGTGTGTCCTTTTTTTTTCCTGTCCTGCAGGGAGCCTCTTCAAGCCTGGTGGTGAAGTTTGCGGACACGGACAAGGAGCGTACAATGAGGCGCATGCAGCAAATGGCAGGACAAATGGGCATGTTCAACCCCATGGCCATCCAGTTTGGGGCTTATGGCGCCTATGCACAGGCAGTAAGTATAGACCCTGACTCTACACATGTTCATGGAATTGGGAATATTATCCAGGGCAGACAAGGGAATCTCCCAGGCAAGTCTCAGAGGTGCAGTATCCAGTTCTAGCAGTAGCCAATTCTAGCAGTAACCACACCACGATCATGTGTGGACCCATGCAAAACGCTTCCTATGGGGTCTAAGTCATTGTTATAAAATAAAAGCACAACTAGCCTTTGAGCATTTGGATAAAATAAGCCTGAATTCAGTTTATCCTAGTTCTTTGCCTCATGTCATCATGTGGCTTCTGGGTACCTTGGAGTGACCACAGGATGAAATGGCAGTTGTTGACAGAAATGTTTTTAGGTTCATGAAAGCATGCTAGATAATAACAAAATGGGCAAGCAGATATGTACATATACAGTGTTGGCTTCCCAAAACAGTATGATTTAAGTGCACTGGGAAAAAGTCCTGTTGGATTTGCTTCAGGTACTTTATGTACATACGAAACCTGGACACTGGGCCCCTGAGAAGACGGGATTGTACAGGGAGCTGGGCTTTTGATGATGGCCTGAAATTGATGTCTCTGGCACTAGTACTATTTCTTAGGCTACAATTTACAAGGACCTGCAAGACAAGGTTGGGTTCAGGTAACTTGGACTTTCTGTCAGGTATTTCAGAGGCAGGTAGAGGTGATGCCTGCAGGAGGCAGACACAATAGACACAATACTGCCCAGTGATTTTGTTGCCTCCTCTAGAGCACATTTGCAGGCAGTGTATCTGAGTGCTTCATCTGTTTGGTGGCAAAATGTGGTCCCCTTGTACTCTGCAAGATTTGTGTACAGGAGGGAAGTACCATTTTCCAGAGTAACATATTCCTGAACAAGAGACCAAATGCCTTGCCTGAGGTTTACAGGGCCAGCTCAGGAATCACACTCTGCTATACCCATACTTCCTTCAGTGCACTGACCACCAGGCTTTACTTTCTTCCCTGACTGTTTCTTTCTCATTTGTTGGTACCATGTATTTCCCATCACATGCCCATGTTTGTTTGTTAACTTGAAGATCTGAAAATTTCTGTCCTTCTCTGGGGGTCCTGAGCCTCACGGAACCCTTGGTACAACCCCGTCTACCCCTTGTGTGAGCCATGCAGAGGTGTGAGGATGTGCTGTAGAGCTCCACAGAAGTTCCCCCTCTCCTCCCAGCTTCACCTCTTGGTGCAGTTCTGGACTTTTTAATTCACTCTTGTCTAGAAAAATGTTTACTTCTTTTTTTCTGTCTCCATTTTTACTCCCAGACTAAGTCAATCTCTGTCTCTTCCTTTGTCCCCTTCTCCCTTCCTCATATGATAGAAGAACTGTTCCCTCCCCAGCCTGCCTGTCTTTAACTGTCCTCCTGGCCAGGGAAGGTTGTAGGAATTGGAAAAGAGACAGTAAATCCCATCTGAGCCCAGGTCAGTGGTCAGCAGCCTGGCAGAGGGAGGCAGGATTTTTGCCTCTACATATCAGAGAGATTAACAGGAGGCAACCCACAAGTAGCTTGGGATGAACATTTGCAGAGGTTGACAGGCAGGAGATGTGGCTTCAGTGTTACTCTACAGGCATTGATCAGGCAGCTGGAGAGATGGTAAAGACGCCACTGTCCTGATGCTCTGGTCCAAAAACTCTTCTTGAATTATTTTTAATCTAGAGTAACTCTTCTAATTTCCAGCCTAGGTTAATCCTGATATGAGAGAATGCAAGTCTGCTCCCTTACATGACAAAAGTTTCCTCCATTTCTCACCAGATAATACAGGTATTTTATGATGGTAGGCGAGGATTTATGGCTGAAGGAAGAGTGAAAACAATTCCTGGTCTGCTCCCACCCATTGAAACAAACAAATATTTTTCATATTGATTTCTGCAAAAGCAGAATTGGACCCATTATCTTTTTTTTCCCCCTGATAAATATGCTAACAATGGGGAAAGAATAAGTTTTAGATCTTGACCCATTGGATATGACAAGTTGGTGACACCAATTACCCTGGGGACTTCAGAGCTGTCTAAATGATGGGATCACATTCCTGTTTGGCGCCTGTACACCCAGAGCGTGCTCAGATGCTGTCTCTCAATCAGCCTCCCTATCTGTTTCATCTCACAGTCTCACATAAAAGGGAAGGAAGGGAGCTTCAAGGCTCTGTGGCGTTCCCTCGGTCTTGATTAATCCACCTCAGACTGCTGGCTCTTATATATCAAGGTGATTGGCACCTCACAAATGCCAGCAGGAGATGGAGGGATCGATAAGGAAGAGGAAAAGGGAGAGAGCAGTTTTATTCGGCCCAAAATGGAATCAAAGAGCTAATGCAAGTCAAGAGGAGAGAAGGTGAAACATCAGGATCAGGACTGTCATGATGGGTGATGCCACGGCCACCAGCAACTCTTGTGATACTCAGTGAATTACTTGACTCCCTGGCCTTGTTTCCACGTGTACAAGTAAAGCTGATGATCAGATTTCTTTATTTCCTCTTCTCCCTCAGGGACACAGCTCTCTCTTGCACAGTCCCTCCAAGTTTTCACACAGTGGTAGGGCAGTAACACAAGTGCAAGAAGTGCCTCAGTGCTTGGTAGTAAGGTCAGAACAAGCAGGAGACATTAGGCTCTCTAATTCATACTTGTAGTCTGTACTCTCAGCTATCCCCCTACAGTCCACACCTGACTCATGTCTCCATGTAAGACTTCTCAAGCAATCCCATGACAGCAGTTTATCAATAGTTTCTAATGGTCTGTCCCCAGAGAGGAAGTTGTTCAAGTCCCATATGCTGCAGTTTCTTGCTGTATTTGCCCCAGAGAAGCATCTTGCACATCACTGTGACTGGATTAGCTCCTGCAAAAAGGTCTCAATCCATCAAGGTGGCCGGTGCATCAGAAACACACATGATAGATTGATGGGCACCTGTAGGTTTGCAAACCCTCTGAGGAGAAGCAACGAGGATCTCAATCCATCAGTGTTTGACTGAGTCTTCATTGTTGCCATCAGGACTGATTTGGGCCCCAGCTCCTCCCTAAGTTACCTGCCTTACAACTCAGCAACTGGCCATGTCACAGTTCACTCCCTACTGCTGTTGCACGCTGTCAACCCACTTAGCCTCAGCTTAAACAACTTTAACCTTGATAGCAGTGGCAGCCTCACATCAGCCAAGCAACCAGTCCTCGGTTTCAGCAGCCGTATGGCCTCAGACCCAGAGGTAAAAAATATGAGGAAGCAAAGGGACTTCTCCACTTTGTGCGGTTTTCCATCCTCTCCTCATGTGCCACCTGCAAGCAGACCAGACAAAGCTTGGCACCAACCCTGTACACTGTTTCAGTGACACAGAAAGCCACACCAGACTCACTTCACCTCTTTTGTATGCAGCTCAAGGCAAGTCAAATTTCATGGCTTCCTAAAGCTCCCAGAGGCCCTACACTAATTTGTTTCAGAGTCTGGTGGTTTGTTCTTTTTGTTTGGTTGGTTTGGTTTGGTTTGGTGGGGTTTTTTGGAATTGGTTTTTTTGGGGGGTTTTTCTTTGTTTGTTTTTTGTGTGTTTGTTTGGTTTAGGTTTTTTCTTTTTAGCAATATCTTCCCATACTCATTTAACTTCTCCTTTTATGGGGCAATTATTTTTTTTATTTCACACGTGTACAGAGCATCAGCTCTTTTTGGTGTCGGGTTACTGTGAATATACACCAGCTGGGTGTTGATAGCTCTTTCTGCAGTCTAAGTTAAGCCCAGATTGAGTTATAGATTTGAACTCAGTCTGGAGAGGAGAGTGATGCTAGCTGGCACCACCTTGATTTGCTGCCAGACAAGAATGAGCCTGCAGGGACACTCTCCACCTCAGAGGAGCGCAGCACACCTTCTTAGATCTTGGTAAGAGGTGGGATGGCCAAGCCCAAAATCGCAAGCAGTAAAAATCAAAACAGACTGTAAATAGTGGTAGTACAATCCTGGCCCAAACAAACAATGGTGGCAAAAGTTCCTGTAGGTCTTTCTGTGCAGAAAGTGGCAAGGAATAGTTAGGAGCTGTCTCGTGTCAGTGACGCCCCACCACACAGAAAGGAAATGTTCACAGATCAAAAAAGGGTTAGGAAGATGGGAAAATGCAGAAGAGCAAAGCAAGAACAAAGGAAAGAGCCTTGGAAAGTGACAGATACATAATAAATTATTTAATTTTTAAATTATTTAAGATAAGATCAAAGTCGTAAATCAAGTTTACATAAAAAATGGGGTGGGAGTGTTAGCCATGGTCTTCTGGCCAAACTCCAGCCTTGGGACTGATTGCACCCTGCGGCAGGGATAGGCATAGAGTTTGTGAGTAAAAACAGACAGAGTGGGGCAGAGACAACATAGGCAATCCTAGCATTTACTCTGGCCTGGAGCAAGTCCTTTCCCATCCGTAAATCCCGGCTCTCCTCACTCTGAAAAAGTACAAATGGCTGCTGCTCCCAAACTCCAGACAAAAACTGCAACAAATCTGGGAATGTCCAGCACAACAGAGCTATCAGTCATCATCACAGCTGGTCTTCTTGGGAAGTTAGGGCAGCAATGACTACCATACTGACTACAAAAGCCTAGGTGTCCCCTTCTACCTCGCTGTCCAGCTCCTGTGGAGATGAAAGGATATTTCTGCTAAATAATCTGAGGTAGTGCTGATGGGAAGGATCTCTCCTTCCTAAATTTATTCAATTTGTACTGTGAAATTATTTTGGAAAGATACTTTAAAAAAAATCAGCTAGCCCTATGAAATTGGGGGAAAATTACTGACTATAGGCTATCTTCTGGATATAATAGTTATTACATTTAAATAGCCAAAATGAGACGGTATATTTGGTAAATACTACCTGGTACGCAAATCACTTGCTCTGATCTGTTCCAGGAGAGGAAGCTATTTTGAGGCCATAATACTCTGTAGCAGTGCTAATACCATGTTTCTGACCACCAGCTCCCTGGTAATTCAGAAATAATGAACACTCACATTTGGGCTCTCTGTACAATCTTTTTTAGGCTTTGGGTTTTTTCCACAGTTCACAGGAAATCAGAAACCTGAACTGTTGTGTATCAGACTGGAAAGACACTAAGGCACATGAATACAGGTGTTGCACATTTGTTTGATTTTTTAAAAAAAAATTTAATTAAATTTAAATTTTACTTTCAAAACAGAAATTTCTGTTTTCTTGAAAACATTAAAAATGTATGAAAGACTATTTTGGCTTTTTTACCAATCATCTTCTGCCTGTTTGATGGCTTGAAAGGTATTTTTAGTTTTACCTCCTAATGGCCAGTTAGGTAAAACAGACATGAATTTGCCAATTCTGTGACTTTACCAGATATGAGTCCTCTTGCTGCTTGGTTGATCACTTTGCTTAGCTCTTTCTATCACAGGGTTACCATGAGGATTCATTAGCTAAGTGTCTATATAGATTGTTAGATGTGGGAAGTGTGGGATGCTGTTATTACTTTTATTATACTAAATGAAGAATGTTAAAAGTCAAAAAAAATCATGTCATTCAGAGACAAGGATGGCAAATAACACTGAAAAAAAAGGGGAAGGTCATCACATCATTCAGAGTAAGACCTCTCCAAGGGCAATGATCACACTATTTCAAAAAGAGTTCATCGGAAATAATCCTCCTTTCTCCTCTTCCCCTTTTCATTTTCACACGCATTTCTTTTGGGGGCTGAGCAAGGCAGGCTGTGCTTTCTTGTCCTATTTCCAGCAGGAGTTTTTGACCTTGAGAAAGTTCCTTCATGTCTCCATGCAATTGTTCCTCCTGTAAGAAAAAGGAGAGTATTTCTTGCCCTTGAGTACAGCTGCAACTCAAGGTAGTAAAAAGATGTGTGAGACAAATCCTTCCATCTCCCTCTATTGATCAACCATCATTGCCACCCCTTCCCATGGTTTGGATGGCTTTACCAGCGCCTCTCCACCTGCCCCACCAGTTCTCAAGCATTGGGATGGCAACTGCAGGTTCTCTACCTCTTGAGGTGCTGTCTTGAGGTGTGGCAGGAACCAGTCTGGTAGCATCTCCTGGTCTCCTCAGGAGATAAATATTTGAGCAAAAGAAAAGTTAGCAGGAAAGAAGGAACGAATCTTTAAAATGGATGGGAAAAGGCTCTAAATGCTGAGGCAAAGGTCATGCCAAGGAAGTAAGAGAAGCAAAAGGAAATACGTCCTTTCAGCTAAGGGAGGGAAAAGCTCCTCTACATCCCCTTGGATCAGTCTGAGACAATAAGGCTGCTGTCTTCCTGATTAGTGCTCTGTAGCCCCAGCCCAGGCAGGGAAAATCTGCATTTCAAATGGCATATTTTAAAGTACACAATACCCAGGGGCCCTGCTGCTATTGATTTGCCTCTGGTGGGGTCACTGCCTCACTTTCTACAGTTTTATTAACTGGGACCATACGCTGGGTCTCTTTCAAAGTGAAAAGATAGTGGATGGGACATTTGTCTTCCGGGAGAGTTGGGGAAGGAGTGGGGTGACTTTCACTGGGAATGCCCTGGAGGTTTTATAAGGAAGACTGGTGACCCTTACAGGACTTGCTCTTCTTTTGTAAATTTCCCTGGAGCCATCCTGGGAGGGGAGGAGGTAGATCTTATCCTGTCAACTTCTTCCAAGGTGACTGAGTTCCTGTCCTCCTACCTGCATTGTGCCACTGCACTCAGTCAGGCTTTGACCACTGGGCTGGGTGGGAGCTCCCTCTTCTTTCCCCTTAACCTTCACTCCTGAGCACATCCAACAAGAACAGGACAGGTGTGAATGGGACCTGTGACCTTAGAAAGGAGGCAGGAGGGTTGTCAAGAGTTGAAATGTCCAGACAGTTTTAGGACAAGTCAAGGTCCACTCTCTAGCCAAAGTAGCAAAGCCAGTTAACAGGGGTACACATCTGTGTTCAGATGTGGGAAGCTCTACTCCTCTGAGCTCCAGGAAACCCTAGGTTAACCCAGAGACTGCAGTGAGCTCTGTGTCTTTTGGGTCATGATATGAAGGGGTCCAGCTTATTTCAGCATGCTAGTTTTCTAGGACATCTTGGAGAGTACCTCCACAGAGCACTGAGCATAACAGAAAGTGGGTGACTGCTCTCTGCAGGATCTCTGTTGTAGCCGAAGTACTTGATCTAGTTTACCAAAACACAGCTTAGGACTTTATTTTTACTGCATTAGCTTTTTAACCCCAAGATAAATTTAACCTCTTTGCTCCTCACAGTCCTAATTCGGTCTCTGTGGGAGTATGGCCAGTTTTAAGTGACCATTTCACTGAAATTCACCAGGCTTTAGACTGCAGACCCTGCACCTTCAACATAGATCAGTAGATTAGGAACGTCTAGTTCTTCTCATAAGGAGAGAGAAAATACCTTCTTCTCTCCAAAGGTCCGTGACAGAAGGGCATGAATGACATTGCATTGCAAAAAGGAACCTTGCAATCCTTGTAGCCAAGGCATACTCTGCAAACAGGCACCTTCCAGTGCAAATTTATAATCCCTCCGAAAGCACAAGAAGTGACACACTGAGGTTACCTGATTTGCAAACAGGAGGAGCACCTGCCATTGTTAACTCTGAACAGCTTAGAGACATCCATAAGTGGGAGAAAAAGTTGCATAAGCCATAATTAATGTCACAAGTGACTGCGTAGCTCTGCTGAGTGCAAAATGGAGATTTTCTTTGGAGCACTAGAATAATTTGTACTACTATTGCCAATGCAGCAACTTTTTAGATAGAGCCCTGTTTCTCAGCAGCACAGGTGAAACTCAAAAAATGGGATTAACGCCTTTCTTTTAAATGAATGTGAACCAAGTTCCAAAAATATCTGCTGAGGACCAGGTAAGGGGTGGAAATTATTTCATCTGACTGTGTTGGTAGGTGCAGCTGAACCAATCAATTGAGGTTCCACATCCAGTCCACAGGGAGAAACAAAGCTGCAATCCATCTGCCCAGAGGCATTTGGGTACAGAAGGGAGAGATGAATCTCGGCCTAGATTTCTCTGCCTGTTTGCACATCAACCATGGTGGGTGACCAGCTCAAAGCAAACCCAATCTGTATTTAGTTTACTGAACCTGACAGTGGGAAATGCCAAAAACATAGTCCTCTGCCTAGTCTAGAATGTCTCTTGTTCAAATACCAGGCTGATATCTGCCAGCAAGACTATGGCACACATACAACCAACCATACATCACTCTCTGTTCTGAGGTGGGCTTGTTCATGCAGCTCTGGTCACTTTTGGAGAAAAGCAGAGAAAACTTGACAAGGTCCAGACTGGGAATGTTCCCAGCCCTTGCAACTGCATCCATCTCAGAGAGATGTTACTTGGGTCTGCAGAGCTACAGAGATCCTATAGGCATAGATCTTGGCCATCATTTCTGCAACCAGCCTCCTCTGTCCTGGGTAAAAATACCCAGCACAGAAAATGAGATATGAGTCAGGACACCTAGTGCTGGAGTCAATCCAGTGTTAAAGATGGATGGATTTCCCCTTCCTCATTCACTTCATTGGCATACTTTCTAAAATCACCTGCTCAGTACCTTCTCTGCAGAATAAACCCAAATAATGTCTAGAAACAAATGTATTCCTTAAAGGGGAATCAGCATTGTGCTATAATAGAAAAGATTGTCTAATCACTCCATCAGTAATTACAAAGAACAGGATATCACTAATTAAAATGTGAAAGTGTCTTATGCAGGGTATAATAAAAAAGGGTAATTAACAATCAAAGGAAAAGCCACCACTTTGCCTCCAATCTGCATTAGGCTTCAAAAAATAATAATACTCAACTCCAATAAAACACCTTTTATCTGTAGATCTGAAGGCACTCCTGTGTGGGGAGGCAGGTATCCTGTGTCCCATTTTACTGCTGGAGAAACCAAGGCAAGTTTCCACAACATGTGCATGGTTATTCAGCGGGTCAGTGGCACAGCATCCTTTACTGGTGGTGACAAGTCTCAGTATTTGAATGAGTACAGTTCATTTTCAAGGGTTCATTCAAGGCACTCATTGGTTTCTTTTAGTGCGTATGTGTATGAATAGCTAATTTAGCTGTTATTTCTGTATTAAAGCTAACAGTAGGGAACAGTGTGTTCCTTGCCATGACTTTTGAGATCTGTTTAATGCTGAGAAGCATGTCCCATGTGCTTAAAAAACAGTATCAGAAGGTGATTTCTTGATGGGAGAGAGAGTAAAATGACAGACAGTAGCAAAACAGAGTTACTCCAATTCTGGAGACATCACAGACATTAATCACTTCTAAAATCACTACAGGAAAACATTTTTCTTTTCCACTATTATCATCAAGGCACAGATTACCAGAGGTTCAGCAATGTACAGAGTAACACTCTCTGTGCATCTTCTTTCCCCCATACCATCTGTAAGCATCCACCACTGGTCACTGCTGGGGATTGGATACTCGGACGTACCCTGTCTGACTCCTTATACAGCTACAGGGAAGGAGACAAGAGGCAGCTTCAACCAAACTGTCTTATCCTTCACACCAGGAACATTTTATAAGCCCACTGCAGCCATACTGTACACGTGAACTGCACCATCTGTGTGCTAGGTTTGGAGTGTAACATAATGATAACAAAGTCTGGTTTTAATGAAAGAAGCATTTCCAGCATGTACAACCATTCACCAGCCTTCTGCTTCAAAATTTTTACCCCCAGAATGCCTGAAAATGTAGCCTGGGTTACTTATTTCTGCTTTTGGTAGGTGCCCTGAAACAAGCAGTATTTTGACCACTTTCTGGAAAAAAATTAATAGAGGAAGTCAGCCCAGATCAAAACCATGGGAAAGAGGTTTTCCTATTAGGCAACATTAATCTTGCTAAAGTAGGGGAGCTCCCTTCTCTTGTACAGCTTTTCTGGAAGTCTCTGATTAGTTGTATTGGAAATATATGCCATAATCTGGTCAAAAGGTTTGGTCATGGTTTTGCTTTGTACCCACCATACACTTCCTAGCAGCCTCAGAAAAAGTGATTTTTCTCACTGACAGATGGAAAAAAATCAGGTTATCCCTAGAGAACTAGCCAGGCTTGCTGCTTTCGAGAAGGAGTCCACTTTCCCTGCATACACTGGTCTCCCATCACTAACCACCAGGGCTTTCCCAGAACTTTGATATAAGCAATGTAAGCCATGAAACCTCTTTGCTCAGGTAGTATATAGTCTTTTCTATGTATAAAATCTTTTGTCTGCCCTTCTTATCAGAAAAGTAGCAGGGAATCAGAGGATTGTGTCCAGCTCACGGGAGATCTCCACACTGGGGGAAGACATGGAGGGGATGGGGACCACAAAGACTCCAAGATGAAAAGATAACCTTTGCCTCCAGCTCCTGTAGCGAGGAGGAAGGCCAAGCCTGGGGGGTACCACAGGCACAGTGTGCTGACATCTCAAAAGAGAGGGGTGCATCACACCCTCACCAGGCCCACACCCTGATGCTGGTGCCACAGGCTGCCCAGCCAGTGACTGCGTGATATTTTTTCCCTGCTCTCTTTGTTCCAGCTGATGCAGCAGCAGGCCGCGATCATGGCCTCGGTGGCGCAGGGCGGATACCTGAACCCCATGGCAGCCTTTGCCGCGGCCCAGATGCAGCAGATGGCAGCTCTGAACATGAACGGCCTGGCAGCCGCCCCCATGACACCAACCTCAGGTAAGGGGACAGAGGGGTGGAGAGGGAAAAGGGTGGGAAGATTTGGTCCCATCCCAGAGGAGACCTGGCAGGACATATTAGCTCTCTGTTTTAGCCACCTGCAACCAGGCGAGCATCGACCTCTTCTCCCAGGTTACAAGTGACAGGACCAGAGTAAAGGGCCTCAAGTTCCACCAGGGGAGGTTTGGACTGGGTATTGGAAAAGATTTCTTTGTAATGGCCTGCCCTTGGCAGTGGTTGAGTGTCCATCCCTGGAGATGTTTAAAAGATGTGTAGGTGTGACACTTTAGGACTTGGTTTAGTGGTGGGCTTGGCAGTGCTGGGTTAATGGTTGGACTCTGTGATCTCAGACGTCTTTTCCAACCTTAACAATTCTATGATTCTGTGACACTTCCTTCTCAGTTTTATCCCACACACAACTTCTCTTTGTGTCTGAGCACCCTCCAAATGTCATAAAACATTCTGCAGTGTCCTGCACTGGTTTATTGGTGTATATATGTGTCCAGCTGGTCAGTGCTGGTGCTGTCACAGCCAGGCTGGTCTAAAGACAAACAAAATAGGGTTGGTGGTAAGATGCATTATCGTTAACAAGATGAGTTTTGCCTTTGGGACACATAAGCCATTCCCCTATTATGAGATAGGACAGTAGGTATTTAGGGAAGATATCTGGTCCTGTCTGGAATGAAGACCTTTGGTGAGAGGGTTTCAGGCCGCTGAAATAGAGACAGGTAGTCAGTGAAGGGCTGCCAGGATCTGTCTAGGCTGTGAGAAGCCCATTCTAGGAGCTGCAATATGTAGTTCCATGGGCAGAGAAATAAGCTGAGATGCAAACAGGTCTGTCTTTCCTGGGGCTTGAAGCACAGGGATATCATTTGGGCAGGAAGAGGTCAAGGAATGATCAAGCCTGGTAGTCATGGAGTGATACATGGCCTAACAGCAGTGAAGTAGCAAAGCAGGAAAGTGGGACCAAACCTTGAAAGACATGAGAATTTGGAAAGCCTTGCAATCTACCAGAGTCTGGTAGGGGAGCAGAGCTCTCAAAGGTACATCTTCAGAGGACCATTTCTAAGAGACAGGCTGGGATAAAAGGGTCCTTGGGGTGACATAGTTTGTTTCTATGAGAGATACAGGGAATAGGACTGTACTCAGAAAGATGTGGCATACCAGTGCCCTTGTGTGAACCTGGAAGCATCCAGCTGGCTTGGAGAGGACCAGCTTCACAAAGGTTTGGGATGAGACATGGAAGGAGTGAGATATGTCTGAGCCTGCTATGGTGCAGGCAGTATTGGGCAGACCAGGAACTGGGACTCCAGAGCAGAGCAGTAAGAGAGGAAAAAGGCAGCTTCATTGCTGAATATAGAGAGATCTGCACCAGCCCCAGAGTGGGAAAGTGCCATCTGACAAAGCAGTCAGGAAAGATGCCTGATGGTTGAGAAACATTGGATGGCAGGGAATTAAGGCACCAAAGCAATGCAGGTTTGGGCACTGTTCCTAATGAACTGAGCTGTGCTAACCTGTCTGCCAAAGGAAATATCCCTGACTGCACACAGCATCTCTCTGCAATCTGTAGCTGGGAACAGCATCAGCAGCTACTGGATCATATACATATCTTTTCCTTTGCTTGTATTAGAATATAAGTAGGGGGGAGGGGAAGAGAAAGGAAGACAGATCTCATTCCACATGAACTTATGGAGACCCAAGGAAAAGCACTTGACTCAAAAATCTTATACCACACACATCTCAAAATATATGTTTACACAATGATAAAAAGTATAAACAATGAGTCGATGGAGCTACTGCAAAACCAAACAGAAAAGTGGCTTAATTATATGTGCACCCTTTAAACCCACTGCTGGAAAGATTATCATATTTGCATTAGCTAGATTTGTTTTGTGTTGGTGGGAGCAGAAAGAACATCAAACAAAGACTGTCTGGAATTCAAATGTTGTCAGGGCCTGGAAAGCTGAATCCAGGCAGTGGTTTGTGATGGACCCACCACAAAAGAGCACAAGCTCTTTTGCATATGTATAAGTCTTGAAAACGACTGAGTTTTGTGCAATAGATTCGAAAATACCTGTAAAACAGCCAAATTATGTGCCTACCATGATATCCAGCACACAAAAAGCATCCCAGCTCTTCTTTGCTATAAACTGCTCCTCTTCTGCTGTCACCAGTGCCTTTCAGAGTCACAGAATCTTAGATCACCTAGGTTGTAAAAAATCTTTAAGATCATCAAGTCCAACCATTAACCCAGCACTACCATGTTCCCCATTAAATTGTGTCCCTAAACATCACGTCTACACGTTTTAAATATCTCCAGGGATGGTGACTCCATCGCTTCCCTGGGCAGGCAGTTTCAGTGTTTGACAGGATGAGGGGACTGTTAAACTCTCACTGTCAGAATACAGGAGAGGAAACTCATGTTTTTTACATGCTCTCTGGATCACTCATGACTGGTCATTATTGAAAATAAGATGCTGGTTTAGATGATCCCCTGATGTCTTTCATGGTGGCCAATTTTGCACTCTCCTAATGACATATTTTCAATCACAGAGCCTATTCACTTTGGTATTATTGCAGATTTACCTTGAATGAGTAACTTCCTTCATGAAAAACCTCTGTGGTGGGTTGTGGAAATATCCATTGACAATTATTCCTTAGGAGAAATGTTTAGACTTTGAAATTACTCCTTGTATTACTACAACACTCACAAAGCATGTTATAAGATGCATAGAAAATGTTTCACATAATTTCTGAGCAAGCAAGCCTACAACACTAGCAGTGATTTCTGAGTGGCCAGGAGATATCTGAAGCCTAACATGAATTCTCCTGCTGGTTTTTGTTAGCATTCAGAAAGCCAAATGGAAAATGATCATTCTGCTTCATAGCAGGATTTCTAGTCATTGAAGTATATCTTTGTTCTGCCTTGGAATGAAAATGAAATATTTCAAAGTTCTCTGGAAAAAAAAAAAAACAGGCATCAGAAAAAGTGTTTGGAACATTGAAAAAGTAAAAAGGAAGTGTTTTGATCTTTCCTAAGCAAAAGAAAAATTGTGCTAGAAAAAAAGATGCTGGTAACCCAGGAGTCCTAGAGGCATTGGAGGTATTGGCTCAGCCTCTATGCTGATATCTTCAGGGCTCCTAATCTAGCTGGTTTCCTGTGTGTCCCACCTCTAGGAGAGAGGGTTCCTTGCGACATGACCATGACTTCATTCAGGCTTATGGGACCTGCAAACTCAGAGAGTTTTGGATCCAGCCAAATCTAACAGATGAGAGACAATATCCATCTTATCTGGCTGTGACCATGCAAAAGTCAGACCTCTCATTTAATATAGTCACCTGGCTGGCCTGCAGTCAGTGTGGGTGGTGATAGGCAGTCCCAGTGGGTAATTCAGACCAGAAAAAATTTAATGCTGTTTGCTGCCATTTTAACAGTTCTCCATCAAGACTCAGGTTTATCTCACACACCACCCGTAGTTGTGAGGCAATTAATTTAACATCTCTGAAAGTTTGGTTCAGGTTTTACATTTCTCCCATCTCTGCTACAATGTGGGTGAAAAGTGGGTCTGGCAGAGGATCTGCTACTCTGTTAACTGCAAAGAGACGTTAGAAATGAAATTTCATTTAGGCTTTCCTTCCTTCCTTCTCTTCTCCCTCCCTCCTTCCCTCCCTCCCTCCCTCCCTCCCTCTGTGCTGTAAATCTGCACCTGGTGTAGCTGCAGCAAGAGATCTCAAACGAGGGATGAAATCCACAACTGGCATCCACCACCACCATTTGTTCTCTGCAGTGGCATTATGCCAGTTTTACTCCAGCTACAGATCTGACCTCTCCAGGGGGGTTCTTTATAAGAAGAAAATTAAAAAATTCCAATGAATGTGCCTAAACTTCCTTAGACATGCACAAAATAGCTAGCACAAATCCCTTGTTGCAATTTTAGAAAAAAATTACTTACATTTTCTATGCAAATAAAGGAGAGATCCAGAAAAGCAACTGAAATTTTAAGTAGCCTTTGTGATTTGCAAGCTGATGGCATATGCTAAGAGCATTGCCTTTGGACTTCAGTTGCCACTGCTGGCTCCCTGTACCTCCACAGAGGGCATTTTTAAAGGCCAACACCATTTAAATAAGCAAAGGGGAAGCAGCAGCTTGTCTGCCCAGGGTATAAGAAATGAGTTGAAATACTGCCTATTTTTTGGGCTACTCAAATCTGAACATATTAAACCACCTCATCCATTTGTATTGGCTTTCTTAAAGCACCAACACAGATTTAAGCAGTCATTAAATTGTGTTACTGGACTTACCCACCATGGAATACTCTTGTGGTGAAGAAAATATCTGCAATTGGTTTAAAAAAGAGGTTACTGCAAAAATGGTGTTTTCTACCCGTAGTATACCTTGACACAGAAAGATATTGCTCAAGATTATATAGTTAGACTTCCCACACACAGCCACCAAGAGAAAAATACTATTTCAGCATGTTTGAAAACTCATTTTTGGTCCCTAAAACTATCCTGACTATGTCAGAAGAAGAACAGACTGTCCAGTCATTTTAAACATAGATACAGGAGCAGACAATGAGGTAGCAGAGGGATTTAATTCTATCCCCAGAAATTCAAGAATTCTCTACCAGTGGGTGACAAGATCTCACCCAAAACATAAAGACTAATTTGTTCTTCTGAAACAGCAGCATTGGAGTCCCCAATAGGATGCGTCAGAAAAGAAAGAAAGGAGGATGATTCCATGATAGGAACAAACCTAGCCCAAAATTTGCCCCTATTCACTGGGAGAAGTCTGTCAAAACTCTATAAAGTCAAGTTTGAGCCAAAGAGTGACATTTAAAAAAAGTATCGCTGGCTACCTTTAGGTTGTGAATCAACTTGCCAAGCCTTGTAAGGATCCCTAGTGCTGAGAAAGTTCAGAATCAGTTTGTATGTGAAAGGTCTATCCTGGGAGTCTGCAGAGAGAGTAGTCCTGGAAGTCAGTACACACACAGAGCTCCAAAGGGAAATTGAGAGGAACTGCTGTAGAAAGGTAGAGCTGAGAAATTCTGAAAGATTTGCAAGCCTTTCTTAAATGCTTCCTGAACAGAGGAGCAATGGCAAGCAGTCCCTTCACTTGCTCAGCAGCTTGGAAGATTTTTCATTTCTTGGATTATTGGGAGGTTTCTGTCTAGTGGTCACAGCTGTTGTGTCAGCAGTTTTCTCCATGTAGTTGTTGTTGTTTCCAGTACTCACCAGCTCTGACATCGTGTCCTCCCTGTTTGCAGGTGGAAGCACGCCTCCTGGCATAACTGCACCAGCTGTGCCTAGCATCCCATCTCCAATTGGGGTGAATGGTTTCACTGGCCTCCCGCCGCAGGCTAATGGGCAGCCAGCTGCAGAAGCCGTGTTTGCTAATGGCATTCACCCTTATCCAGGTAAGCCAGACCCATGCTGTGCCCACAACCTGCTCCCTCAGTGTTAGGGAAGGCTGTCCACATCCACAGGCTTTGTCCAACAAGAGAGACCTCAGAGGGATTATGCCTCACACCATCAGGACTCACCCCCACATCGCTGTTTGAGGTCTTACGCAGCTACAGTAGTTAAAAAGTTCAATCTGGATGATAAACATCAAGGGCATGTTGGAGGTGAAAAAACTCGGTTCTGAATATTTGAGTGCTCAGCTGCTGGATAGCGTGTCTGGTGAATATAGTCAGGACAACCAGCATGTTTTGCTTCAGCTGAAAATTGCACTTAGTCCTGACCAGTTCATGCTGGTAGATCTCCTAGTGTTACACCCAAGGGTCTTGCTCCTGAGTGGCCTCGAAAGAGCTGTGCTAAGCCTGTTTGCATCTGCTAGCACCCACCATTGGTAACTCTTCCTGGAATTCCTCTGCAGCCAAATGGCTCTGGGAGGATGAGCC
The DNA here is from genome assembly GCF_001715985.3 of Manacus vitellinus. Taxonomy (NCBI): domain Eukaryota; kingdom Metazoa; phylum Chordata; class Aves; order Passeriformes; family Pipridae; genus Manacus; species Manacus vitellinus. Next base: position 6,553,160 of record NW_021940553.1, read on the forward strand.
CAAAGGGTTGACCCAAACTGCTTCATGTGTGCAGAGAGCAGGTATTAGTCTCTGAATTGCTCACTGCATCCAAATCCTGTTGCCTTACCAGGCCTGGAGACTGAAGCTCCATTAAGTATAGCCACTGAATGGGCTCAGGTTCACCTTTTTGTGTCACACTGCCAGAGAACTACTGCTGGGATTCAGACTGTGCCTAGCTCAAAGATGCCAGCACTGAAGGAGTGATTTTGCAAGCATTGGCAGTCATGGATGAAGGAGGGAGGTTAAAGGACATGTATCTGCCTCTGTTTACAAAGATACAGACAGTCTAAGGCTGCAATCACCAAGAACTCAGGAGTTTACCGTTTCTTCATGTGCACCTGCATTTTTTCAGTATTCTGAAGATTTGCAATAGCCCTCTCCCTTCTTCCTTCTGCTAGGAAGACATTTTTTACCATTGCTGTATACATACTAATAGTAACAATCATAGCAATAAAAATTTAAGTAAATGTTACTAATTGATCCTAATCACCAGCTGGCAAAGGAGTATATTACCCTGGGGTGCTCATAGGTTGATCTAGACTGTTAGAAAATCAAATACTGAGTCAGATGCTCCAACCAAAAAGCCCAAAAAACCCCTGAGAAAAAAATAATTATTTAGATCTCTGTCAGTCCTGAAAACTCAGAAGAGTCATCATCACAGGGGACTTTATGCGCCAAAAGGAAAAATACCACATAACATAGAAACACAAAAGCCTTACCTACGTATTGACAAATAAATATCCTCCTCCCAATAAACACTTTGCAAATATGTAGCTGTGAGTTCATCTCTAAGCAGAATTGAAATCAAGGGACTTACTCTACTGAACGTTGTAGGCATGTATATATGTTTTTGTAGCAGCTTAAGGGCAGGAGAGATTTTGAGTCTTGTGAAGGCACCAGAACATTGCAAAGAGCCTTTAGTATGCTCAGTGAGCTCAACCACAGCATCAAGAAAGCTGTCTTTAAGGTTACATAAACATAACCATCTGTTCTACCGTCCATTTATTTCAGTTTCTACCTGTTTGCCAGTCTATCATCTCTCTGTTTATTCATCCATTTATGTGTCTTGTCTTTTTTCCTGGTTTATCTAGCTCCTTTTAGCTAATCTTCCATGATCCATTACTGTGGATATCAGAGAAAAGATGTTCTTTCTAGATGAATCTTAATGACTTGAGCTTTTGTTACTACCCCCAACTATCCCCATAATTAAAGAAGCCTTTCAGTTAGGTATTTCATCCATGATTATATAAAAGTCAATGGCCTTAATCTGATTCTCTCTGAGTTTCAGAGAGACTTGCTCAGCCAGCAATTCACAGTAAGTCCCTGCACAAACACCAAAAGCCCGACACACTAAAAGGTAACAGCCATCCTTGCTCCTCTTCACTGCAGGCAGAGAGACTCCTTCCTGCCAGTAAAGCTGACATCTAAATAGGCTGCTCTGTATAAAGTTTGAATTTATCTCAGCATGTCTTCAGCAATATATTTGTCTTTTTCGGTGCTCAGCTTCCCCATAACTTAGTGACATCTTAAGTTATACCAGAGGTGTAAAGGGAACAGTGGCAGGTCAAACACTCACCTCTCATTTTACTTTTGTCTGTCCCTGAAACACTGAAAGCAAGCCCATGTAACTTACATCATGTGTTTGCTCCATCTAATTCTCTTCCTTCTCATGAGCGTTTATGCACTCTCCAAAACTCTACTCCTTGCCACAGGCTTTATTGAGTCCTGGAGCTTAGTAGCATAAAAAATAAAAGGATTAGTCATTTATATGGGTAATGAGAACATCCACAGCCATATTAGACTGGATAAAATGTAGATAGGACACAAAACTTCATGCTTTATAATATAAGCCAGCCACTAATTGCTTGGGGTTAGAAAGAAATTTTCATCACTGGGCAGCTTATTCCATCATTGTTCATTATGGGATTTTTTACACTTTCCTCTGTTGCATCTGTTACTGGCACTGCCCTGTAGTTCTGCATGTCTCTGTTTCTAAATGCAAGGGTAAAAATAAAATATTACGACCAAGCAAGCAATTGCATTAACACTATAGAGAAGAAAAGAACATGACAGTCCCCGTCCAAAGTCAGCATCTTCCAAACAACTTCCCTTTATGGTATATCTCTCATTCTGAAAGTGGCTAAGACTGCTGCAGTATTATGTACATAATCATAGTCTTGCTATGATTATGACTCGCCATATATTGTTTAAAGCCTGAATGTTGCTCTCATGCTCCACAAAAAAAATCCTCAAATGTGGGTTCACACCATTATATCCTGTAGCAGAATGTTCTTTGTTGTCTGAAAATAGCAAAACAGGACAATGAACATCTATAGAGGCATGACATCCATACCATTCCGACCCAAATAAATTCAATTAAATGTGCAGTTTGTCTACATGTTCACCTTTGTGACTAGCTGTAATATTTTTGATATTGCATCTAAAGGACTCCAGAATTCCACAATATTTGTAAAAACATATCCACATGATGCAATTGTATTTACTCTTTAATTTCAATTTTTTTTCTCTCTGTCTTCCTCTGTGCTCTTTTTTTAAGATTCCCTCTGACTGCAGAAGGAACATACACGGTATCATTTGAGTTAGACTATCAAACCATCCATGGCTTTGCGGCAAAGGCCAGAGTAGGTAAAACATCCCTACTCACCAGGCCTTTCATCACAGCCCTTGTCCCTGCAGGAATTAGCTTTTTCTGTGCATCTGATCAGTCTATGGATTCATGCAGTAGCACTGGAAAACCATTCCTTGGAAGCATACTCTTTGTAAGCCAAGGTCTCACCTTCTCCAAGATCAACCAGTACATAATGCCTCAGTGCACTTTTTGGCATGGAGTGAATAACAAGGTAGCGAGTATTTCCCTTTTCACTAGCCTGAGCCCCTTTGGAGATTTGACCTTTTTGTATATTAATTCCTGCCCTTTAATCTTTCAGCTTGCAGAGCTATTGAACGTGGCAATGTGTCACAATATATAGTGGGGACAAAGAGCATAATCTGTTGTGCCATGATACTGTGAGTCACTTTGCAGCAGCACAAGAGCTTTTGCCATTTCCACATTAGTCATAGTAGCAGGGACTGTGCTCTTCTGCCAAAGCTTCTTAGCCACCCAGAGCCCAGAGCCTCTCTTGTAACCATGTGTGATGTACAATAACAGTAGAGACCATCTGCAATGGTTTCTGCAGTGTCTCACCTCATCAGAATTCTGCTTTCTGGTAACAGGTCCTGCCCTACTGAATTGCATTGTGAGGGAATGCACAAAATACTCTCTTCAAAGATAAAACCTCTTTGGAAAGAGAAAGGGAGGGAGAGACGAGAAAATCATGAGACCAAAGGGCAGTAAACAAGAGAGAGAAGGGATTGGCTGTCAAAGAATCAGTGAAATGAGGAAACTGGAAGAGGAAACAAAGCAGAGCTCTCAGAAAAGTGAAGACTGTTCCATGATATTCCAGTGATGTGCCCAGAAAAATGTGGAAATACACTACATAACATCCTACAACCTTATTCCTTCTGAGTTGAGGGATCTACAGCTTATCCAGCACCAGGGATGGATCAGTGGTGTGTCAGCTTTGTGGAACCTTAGATGGGGAATGCTTTCACAGATGCTGAGTTCTTCATCTTCCTCGTGAGGGGATGTAGAGGGCCAGGCACTGATCTCTTCTCTCTGGTCACACAGCATGAAGTTGTGTCAGGGGAGGTTTAGGTTGGGTATCATGAAAAAGTTTTTCACCCAGAGGGTGGCTGGGCACTGCAACAGGCTTTCCAGGAAAGTGATCACAGCACCAAGCCTGACATACATCAAGAAGCATTTGGACAGTGCTCTAAGGTCCACAGTGTGATTCTTGGGGTTCTCCTGTGTAGGGCCAGGAGTTGGATTTTGATGATCCTTATGGATCCCTTTCAACTCAGGATGTTCTCTGATTCTGACTCAGTGCATTTGCTCTGGGTTTAGGTTGCTGAGGAAAACAAAAGCTAAGTTCCCTCAGTTCCTCATAATACATTAAAAACTTATCATCTCATTTACTATTTTCAGGCACACTGTGGTTCTCTTTCTGACTGCCCACCACTGACAGGACTAGCTCCGTGTCTCCTCTCTGCAGACATAGCGGAAGTTTCTCCACCAACCCCCTCCTTTGGCTGCACAGTGGGCTAGCAGTCTCCACTTCATACCCTGTTTGGGGTCCAGCCCTCTCTTGTGAGCACTAGCTCTCAGTACAAGACAAGCCTTTATGCCCACATGTTTCCAAGCCACTGCTGAGACTGGCAGTAAGGGTGTCCCCCACCGAGTTCTGCAGGAACTCATGTCTTAGTAACTGAACCAAGACCATCAATTCATTTTAGCTGGGTCAGTGAAGAGATATCAGGCAGTCACTTACTTCACCCATTGCCAGCAGAGACAGGATTCAAATTCCAAGTGTAATTATTATTTTCATCTAAACTAATTCTGTAGGGGAGGAGTGCCCGGCATGATAATATGACAGCCTTATCTATTAGCTTGTCAATGACTAGTAGCACTGCTGGTGGGCAAGCTGTTGCTCCAGACAAGTGAGTCCAGTGTCAGTCCTGATCATCCATCCAGTGGCAGTGGGCAAGATTAGGACTTTGCTTGTGCAGAGAAAGAAAAGAAATGGCTTCCCACACCCCGACATCTACTCTGACATTTCAGACCCAAAAGATGTCAGTCAAGAAGAGTTTAGATACAAGATGAATCAGGAGAACAGAAAAAGAGTGACCCACCTGCACCTTTAGAAGGTCCAGGATGAAAATCAAACCCCACAACATTTGGTCCAGGCACACACTATGCCCTAGAATTGTGCCTGGCTCGGCTACCCTGGGGCTAACTTCTTCACTACAGGAAATCTCTGTCTGTGTTCTGTTTGCCCACCCTAAATCTCCAGGTGAGAGCTTTCCTGTTCATATTTTGTATCAGCAATTTCAAAACTGCAACAGAGAGCACCTGAGACATCATTATGACTAGAAAGCATTTATTTGACCCATTTGTAACAATCTGCCTTGTGCCATAAACCACACTTTACTGGTAAAATAAATAAGTGAGGGAATGCACTCATTAAAAATATAATAACAAGTTGCCATCTTCAATTGTAGTCTAAGCTACTTTAATGATGCCATGTACTTCCAATGACCATGCTGCAGCTGTAATGAATGAGGTTGTTTAAAGCAGTTGTGTAAGCCTTTCCAGAGCCAAAGTGTTTTCTCCTCTGATCTGGAAAAAGTTTAAACACAAATCAGGTTCTGTGCTGTGTTTTCAGTAGCGTCTATGTGAGTTAAGACCTTGAGCTTTTTTTTTAAAGATGACTTAAACAAAGCTCCCCAAAAATATGGATTTAGAGTACCTTAATAGCTTTTAAAACCTGACCCTGACTTCTGAGATTATGGCCTTAGACAAAGAGAGGGATGTCTGGCCCTGGCTTTGCTATTGATTTAGTTCATCACCTTGACTAGCCACGTCCACCTGTCTGCATTTCTGGGTCTTCTGTGTCTTTCTTACTTTGCTCACTGAAAGCTCTTCATTGCCAGACATGTCTCCTGTCATGTTTTTGTTTGGTCTCCATCTCACAAGGGACCCAATTAGGGATGGGGCTTGGAGGTGGGACTACCAAGAAAATAATAAAGATACCCCTGTTTTCCAAAATTGAACTATATGAATTTTATAGTAGGACTATATGTTGTCCTAAACAAGCATCTACAATACCTGGGGATGCTACCAAAATGGCTTTTCCTATTAACAGGATGAAGCAGAGGGCACAAAAGCCCTCAATTTCTTTGCTCTTTTGATACGTAGGGGAAGAGACAGTGGGACAACATGACTTTAACTGAGTGGTGTCCACCCCTAAATGGCAAAACGAGACTATAAAACAAGGGATCAGCCTCTGTTTTCTGCCAGATCAGCACATTCTTTCCGTTATTGCAGTTATTGTTGTGTCTGAATACCTAATTAATTACAACAGTAAACGCTGGCTTCTTTAATCACAGCATCAGCTGTCCTAATCAATCTTAATAATATGGAATCTGTACTATGGCACCCATGAATTTTAATCTACATAAATTTCTTAAGACCTCTCGCAAGCTTGTTGTACGAAATGATATAATTATGGATATAGATTAGGGCTGTAGAGAGTGATTTAAATTGGATTTAAGGAGAAGGTGAATAGAGCCCTCCCACTCAGTTATTTATTTATTTTAATCCTGGCCTTCACATAGATTTTTTTTTCCTCTCATTATGTTATTACCCCCCACACTAACTAAACAACACTGCCTCTCTTTGATCACCCTCCTCCCCTATCCACCTTCCCAAAGGTGATAGTGGCCAAGCTGCAGCTCCTGGGAGAGATGTAAAATACCTTTGAGACAGTAGGAGGAAAGAATAGATGGGGCAGACCACAAAGCTGTGGATCCAGTTGATAACTTGCTGTTTCAGACCCCTATAGGAAGCATCTCTTCAAAACAGGGTGAAATAGATGGAATTGAGCATGTCTGTCAAAAAAATGCACAAAATGTCAGAAGCAGGGAGTGGAGAGAGTATCATACAGTTGTAAGCTGACTCCTTCCACCAAAATGAAGTCCCAAGGTGCCTTAGGGGCCTAAAATGAGCCAGATCCTGCTTTTGTCTCTCAGAAGGACTGGCCCCTTCTGGTTTCAGAGATCACTTTGACTTTCTCATACCCTGAGCTGGGACAGGGAGGCTGTCCCATAGTCCACTGAGGGGTATGGAGGACCCCCTTTTGATGCCTCAGACAGTAACCATCATCCTTTTTCCTCACCAGCCCACTGGTTTAGGTGCAGATCTTCCTGATTTACACTCCTGACTATCACAGCAGACTCCAACCCTCTGTCCCCTGCAGCCATTTTCACTTGAAGCACCCATATAACAGCTTGTCTTGGCCAGACACTGTAGCAGGGCTACTGACATCTCAGGAGAGATTCTTTATAGAACATCACTTAAACCAATTTTATTTATTTTTAACAACGTGCTTCATTCTGCCATCTCCATTCATTCACTCTCTGACAAAAGCTAAATGTCAGGCCCAACAATAACTAAATGCCCCTTTAAAAAGTTGGATTTCAATCTAGAGATATATTCGTAGTAAGAAACCTTCCTGGTGTTAATTTTAAAGCACTGGTATTTCATGCTGACTTGGGAAATCATCCTCACTTTTTGGCATCAGGCAGAGGATTTGGAAAGTGACATTAACAGATCTACTTTCTTTGAAGGACTTGGGAGTCATTTCTTGACTTCTGCCTAATGAATAAGTACTGCCTTCGTTAAATTTATATTTATGGCCATATAGTAGGTCATTGGCTTGTTTTATGTCTCCAGGTTTATGGAAGGTTATCTGCCATGGTCACCTTGTGGCATCTTGGCCGGGATCATCTTGCAAAGAGACAACTGTATCTGAGCAGGATTTTTCCCATGGAGATATGGAAATGATCAAATTAATATAGAGGAGATGTCCAGGGATAAGACTCTTGCCCTGAGCTGACAAATGAAGTTACTATCAGCATCTGTTTTCACAGTATACCTTTAGTTTGCCCTAGCAAGGCCAGATCTTCAGCTCCTGCAAAGCAGCAAGTCCACAGGGACTTCAGCAGAGCTGACATGATTGATAGTTGTCCTCTGGCCTCTCAGGAACCTCTCTGCATTTTTCCTTCCACCAGGTGATCCTCAGTATGTACATTACATCACCTTTAATCTCAGAAACGTCCATATGTTGGACATGACATCTCCATGAGTCTGGCCAGAAGGAAAGCTGCTTCAGATGTTATCTGTAGACTTATTTATGCAGAGTCACCAGCACATCAGAGGTTTTTGGATGATGTCACAACTTAGAGACATGCTAGTTCTGGCCCAAAAGCCCCTTCAAGGTGCTTTATGTAATCCATGTCCCTCATCTAGTGCCTCCTATATCCCTATAGCTCTTACCAGCTCTTACTGAGTTATTTACCTTACAGACCACTGTGGGGTCACAACCTAGCACAGGCAGTACACAGAGCTGAGGAGCTGAGGTCTGTTCCCAGCCCCACATGCTTGTGTTCAACTATTATTTGCAGTAACAAAGAAGACTGGCAAGCTGGATGGGGAGAAAGGGTGGCTGAGACAGGGTAACTCTCCTACCTAATGATCTATGTGAAGGCCACAGGGGCACACAACCTATGACGTGTGTCTTATGAAGGAATAAAGCAACTTTTAACTCATGGTTCTCCTTGTGTTGGGACACAGAAATGACTCCTATCTCCCCATCGCTTTGAATTTTAGCACGTGGTGTGCTACAGCCATACAAAACTTCTGCAGTGGGTTGACTCTCATACATCTCCTACATCTGAGCCCCTGCTGAACTTCTCATGGATCATTAGTATGTAAGAAGGCTGTCACTTTACTGAACACAGTAGGGACACAACATCCTCAAATGTCTAATCTGTGTCTTGAGATTTCTGGATCAATATCAACTGTTGGCTTCATACATGCTATAGCTGGGAGTGCAGGCAGTTATGCCCTTTCCTAGGTTTAATTCCTCTGGCAGAGTGAGCAGCAGCATGAAGATATGCTCATGGCTGCCCAAGATGCCTTGGCTTCCTACCAGGGTGCCCAGCCAACGCTGGAGTCTGTGTCCCTGCATCTTCATAGGCCATATTGGCCAGCACGGACACATCCACTGTACTGGAGACACATCTTCATTTGCTCAGTAAACACAATCATCAGGCTAAGGAAGGAGAGTTCTGCAGTGAGCAGAGATCATCACTTTTGTTTTTAAGAACTGCCAAGTTAAATTCCTGCTGGCTGTGACTTACCATAACTACTTCTCCCAAGTGGCCAAAGGTAGGGTATGAGACTACACGTAAAACACAGAGCCCCAAGCCACAGGTTGCTGCCTCCTCAGAGGTGCTTTAAATTCTCTCCTTTTCAAGAGCATCCAGGAAAGTTTGGGTCAGTGTAAGAGCCCTGTGTGTTAGAACAGCCATTTTGCATCTTCTTTTCCTATGAGGAAGTGATTTCCAACTTGGAGCAAAGCTGACTGAAACCAGGGCAGAGTCTTCCTACTGGCTTGCATGTGCTGTGAGCCAAGACGAAATTCCATGCATGATCTGGGGCATGAGGCACCCTCGTGAGAAAGAAACACCCATTTAGATGCTACCTTTGATGACAAGTCATTAATATTCAGGAAAATAGTTAACTCTAAAAGCTTTAATGTGGAAGGGGGAAACGCTGCATTTAATGTCCTGTTGTCCCAAACATTTTAAATAAAGTATTTCTCCAGTTCTAATATTTAATCTTAAAGGTGAACCATGGTTTTCAGTGTATATTTCCTAAGCAGAATGTCGTAGTTCTGATGGTCAAAGTGAGGTTCCAAAGGCAGGTGAGATATCCACAGGTGGGGCAAGGAAGGAGAGCAGCTCTCCAGTGAGCCACGTGGTCCTGTTCAGCACAGTCTCAGCTGTAGCTGGGAGATTGGGCAGTTCCCATATGTTCCCAGATGAGGCAAGAAATTAAGGAAAGGACCACAGTCAGACAGGTCCTGCTTAGTGACTTCTCCTGAGTCAATGAAGCGACAGCCATCGCGAATTGTCAGGAGGTCAGAGAGAGAACAAAGATGCCCAAACCAGACTCGTTTGGAAAGGAATGAAATGCTGTAACTGTATTTCCTGGGTAGCAAAGACAATTTCTTCTTCTAGTTCTATAAACAGACGAGTGCAAAGAAGGAGGGGCAGTTGCCTTTGGAGCAGAGATGGGAGATCATTTCCTTTACTGCAATCTGCAAAACCATAGCTGTCTCAGAAAGATTTGCTTATTTCACCACAGGTTCCCTCACCTTTCTCAGGAGATATCTTCTACCTGACAGGACTTGGTTATTTTGGAGGGTCCAAGTTATTATGATACATTCTCCCAAAGGGGTGTGGGAACTGGTGTATGACTCAACCTTTCATAGCTGTTGAGCTTTCTTCTGGAGCAATATGATCAACATTCTGTTTTTTGAGGAAAACTATTTTGAGCAGAGGTTAAAAAGAATAGACTTTATTTGGTTTCTTCTTCAAGAGTACAGGAGTAAGTGGAAACAATTTTTATATTTTCCAACCACTTCCTCCAGTTTCCTGGAACAACTACTCCTTAAAAATGTAGCTTTATGTCTCTACTATGCCCTCCACTGATCTCCCACAGGTTTTAATATATCCTCCTCACACCCCTTTGTAAGAAGTGAAAATCCCTACAGTAGGGCAGTGCTTTCCCATTTCACATACACACATATTGAGGGACTTGCCAAAAGTCATCTAGGTAATTATTTCAACCTAAGGCTGCAATCCCATTTATTTCTTCCTGTGACTACCCCATTCTCAAAACCCACGTGTCCAGTAATGTCTGTAATGAACAGAAGCCTCCAAGCTTTAGCCAGCTAATTGGGTTTGCTGCCTCAAAGTTTGGTCTTCTCATCATTCCTCCTTGTATTTTGAGAGAAAAGTGCAAGACCTTGCAAGCTTCTAGCATGACCAATGGTTATCTTTAAAGTTAAGTTTCAAGCTGGTATATCTATCTGTAAGAAAACACTTAATCCATGTTCCTTGGGTCTGTAATACTCACGTTTGACAACCTCCCCCACACTTTGCCATACAGTCAGTGTCTCTCCTTGGATAGGTGTATGGCACCAGATTTCCTTCCAAGAGGCCCCCACCTTTGCATCCTCCAAGCCTTGCCTCCAGCCACACCTCTGTGCGGGTAAGAAGGAAAAAGGTGGGATGGATGTGGGAAAGTGGCAGCTCCCTAAGGGATCATCCTACAAGGAATAAGCCGGAGGGACTGTGTAAATGTAGAACTGTGCAGCACCAATAAATACAAATTAAACTCATAACAAGAAGTGAAATATTAGGGCCAAGGTGACATTTGGACTGGAGGTTCAGCCAAGCTTTGCTTTAAATTTTTTATTGCTGCAGATAAAGAAAGAGCTTATCCAACACGTTTCTCTCTTTTTTTCCTCCCTATCAACTAAAGGAGAAAAAGAGAAAAAAATCTTAACTAGCTTTGGTTGTATTTGAGCAAGACTTCAAAGTTTCACAAAAATAAACAGTTTTAGTGGGGAGGAATGCTCACTTGTAAAGAGAGAAAATGCACTTTTAAGCCAGTAAGAGACTGCATGCCTTATGGAGAGATTCACAGCATCCTCCCTGGAGCAGACAAGTGGTGTCCCCCGCCCCCCCCCAACCAGCTTCTTCTCTCTCACAGGGGGCTGCCTGGCAGCAACACAGTCCTTCGAAGGGATGTGGGGATGACAGGAGCCACTGCTTTGTTCTCTTCTCCTTCCTCCTGCTATGCCCCTGTTGTTTTCTGCTCTGATTGAAAGTTTCATGTGACTGTAGCTGTCACTGAGATCTGAGTTTGCACAGCACCTAGCACAGTGTCAGTCCTGGCTTAAGATGAGGGCTCTTTGGGGTTGATTACTGCAATGCCAAAAATCTGCATGCTCAGTGCAGATCCATAATTTAAGCTTGGGAAAGGAGGAGAGAGGTTTATTTGCCCTCTGCTCCAAGGTCTCACAGGGTGATGGCTGGGGGACAGAACCCTCTTGGCCATGCTGGGGGGCTCTGTGCAGTCCTGTCCATAGGGCAAGGCAAGCTGCTCCTCTTCCGCAACCCTCAGCCCCTGGGTCGGTCTGTCTGTCTCACAACACATGTTGATGATGAAAGAGAAAGGGAGAGTGCCTATCATGTTTTAACCCCTTAATTCCTTCTGTCTCTTATGTCTCCACAGCACAGAGCCCCACTGCAGCAGACCCCTTGCAGCAAGCCTACGCTGGAGTGCAGCAGTACGCAGGTCGTTAGTATTAACACTTTCTCCCAATAAACCTTTCTCTTCTGTAAAGCCATTAATCTCTGAACACACCTCAGGGGGCTGAGAGAAGGGAGGTGTTTTCTAATACAGGGGCAAGCTGGGGGTCACAGGCTCCCAGATTAGGTTTGCACAAACACCAAGCCCAGGGTCTTCTCCCACAGAGGAAGCAACCTCCTCCCTTTTCCCAGGGAATTGGTCGCGCTGGCCTGTACCTCAGTGAAACTTGATCAGCAGGATCATGTCTGGTTTGCCCTTGCACAATTCATAAGTCCAAAATCAGGCCACTGCTTTGGAGGCCACTTGCTACAGCAGGTCTCCTGAATGCTGTAGCAAAGAGAGAAAATAGGCAGGCAGGCCCTGCAAAGCCACTGCTGCTGTGCCTGGCACGGTATGTAATGCCTGCACATACCCATTTTTTAGGGTATGTGTACTGGCCATACCCCAGTTAGTTAGTCTGAGACTTACTTAGGAGATACACAGACATCCTCCCAGCTTCCCAGCAGATTTCTCCACAGCTCCCAGTGGATCAGCCTCCACTCATGTTGCCCTGTATGCTGAGCAGCTCCTTTGCAGTTGATGGACTGACACCAGCCAAAGTGACCTGGTGCAGACCACGACCCCGCCGTGTTCAGCCTCCCCTCACGAGGTGTCCATGGCCAACGTTGCGAGGAAGCTGCCACCCCAAAGTCATTATTTCCTGTGGTAACTGGAGTGATCATGGGCTCCCACTGAGGAATGGCTATTATCTCATGTCAGCGCTGTATCTGGAAACTTAATTTAATTCTCCATGTAGGGCTTCATTTGCCGGTGTTTTAGTTATTGTCATTTATTGCTTGTGAGGTTTGATAGATGGGAAGCAGCTCAACCCTTTGAGCTGTTAATTAACCCCTCTGCACACACATGGCCCCTATCCCCTTCTCTTTGGTCTCGCAGCCGACCCATACTCTGTATTTTTAGCAGCAAGACACATCATCTACCATCTGTGGTAGTGAATGGCTCCCCTTGTTTGCTTGGTGGGGGAGCTGAGTTGGGGAAAATTGTTTAATTGCTGCTCACTGTTTCCACTGTGTTTGTGTGAGAGAGAGGAGGTCTCTATGGACATGAAAGAAAATGTATATCCAAGGGTGTATGTGCAACTCTGTCCGTACAGTGTGTGGGCATATGAAGGCAGGAAACATGCATGCGGATTGTTTTTACGAGCGTGGGAATTAATCAGGGTACAAGGGAGATTACACAGGGGAAACGCGTGCTTGCTCTCTGCACGTGGCTGTCAGCATGGGCCCCTCTACACTGAGCTGGAGAATGGATGTGTTCATGTCACCATCTGGAATGGTTGCGCTTGTCTGCTGGGAAAGATCTCAGCAGAGACCCCCATTTACACCGCATGGCTCTCCTCGGTGTTACTGCTGACGAAGCTGAAGGGAGGGTGGGTCCTCAAGGCCATGTGGCACCTCCTGGAGCACGACCATGGTTCTTCTGCCACATCTCAGCCTGCACGAGATGGCCCCTCACAGAGCCAAAAGGCAGGGTGAAAGCCCACCTCTAGCTTGGTATGGTGGCTTGGAGTGAAAGTTCCTCGCTTCCCAGCACTGAAATCTGTCCTTCTTTCTTCTCTCCCTTTCTCTCCCCTGTAGCTGCTTATCCTGCTGCTTATGGCCAGATCAGCCAAGCGTTCCCACAGCCACCTCCCATGATCCCACAGCAACAGAGAGAAGGTGAGTAAAAGTGACGTCTTCCTTTGTGACCCCAGCAAGCCATCCCCATCACGTTGGTTCCCCTCCTTGTACACCTAGAGTATCCATTAAACGCCTAATTGCTTTGGATCCCTGGTCCACTGAGTGTTTCTCCATTTCCATATATGGCACAAAGGACAATATGGAGAAACATGCTCATGGGGAATTGTTGATGATATGTCCTCAGTCCCCAGGGAGAAGAGAACGCTGATGTGCACAGGCCATGGAAAGACCTGCTAGCAACATAGGCAATAACGTCCAGTGGGGGTCTGTGTCTGAGAATACATACAAAAATGCAATTGCATTGAAATAAAGAACTTTGTAGGAAACTCCTTCATTAAAAGCCAGTAACATGATTTCAGACACCTGCTATTTGGAGATCAAGGACCTGCTATTTAGAGTAGCTTATCCAGTCCTTTCAGCCTCCATTGGTAATCTGGAAACAGAAATCAGATCCTGTAGAGCACAATTTCTATATCAGGATGAGAAAAATCATGTAGTAAGGGTACCTATTTCTTTACATTGACTATCAGAGGAGCCTGAGTAATCTAGTTCACAGTATTGGATGGCTTCACTGAAGACACAAAAAGTAAGGAGAGGTAAATGTAACATTATTGCATGTAAACACTTTGGGAGACAACTGTGCCATTAATTTTCCCTTTAGAGTCAGTGGGGAGCAGTGGAATCCTCAGAGGCAACCCACTTGGGTAGCTCCAGTTGTCCTCCAAGGAGTCCACTGCTCCCTTTTGACAAGAAAAAGGGACTGCTTGCCTAAGTGAGGCTTTAAAGTCAGGTGCTCCAGCTTACCAACCCTCATTTTAAATAGTTACAATTTAAATTTTATCCTCTATTAGATCACTAATTCAGATATATTCTATATTATATGTGTTATTATATATATGTAATTACATTTAATGTTTTAATATAGTGTAAGAGTCAGAATGAAATGGATCAAGATTACACTATCAAGCTAAAACATTCTGATGGCCTAGAACTACTTACAGGGAGAAATCTCATTTTGTAAGAAAATTAGAAATGTTGGCATTTCCATCTAATTTGGAATTAATTTTTTTCCTATGTCAGAATTTCCTGGGGAACACAACTTCCAGCTCCTGATTAGCTCCAGTGCATGTCCCTGCTGTGAGAACAGATGCACAGACCTATCATATCATTACAGAGATGTTTCCCCCATGCTGAAGGACTTTGCTTTTTATTACTTACTGGGGCTAGATTAAGCACAGGACAAAATGGCGAGCAGATCATTGCTCAGCACAGCACAGTGCCAGGAACTGTCAGGAGCAGGGGAAAGCTGTGGTGCACTCTTTGAAGACCCTCTGCCTGAAGATCCCTGTGTTCATAAGGCATGGTGTGTCTCTGTGGGTTGGGAGTGAGTGTCACCCAGTGGACAAGTTATCTCATAACTCTTCACTCCTTCTTGTAAGCAGTTGGTATTGAGGCTGAAGGCAGTTGGGGGCCAGAGATGAGAGGTGTACAACCAGTCCAATGCAGGTTGGCACTCCCAATGTCCCTCATTTTCCTGCAGTGTTAGGATGCTGTGGCATTCTCTGCTGCTAGAGGGATAATCTATGAGACACAACACTCCATTTTAGCAGAGGGTCAAGACCTTTAAGAATCTTTAACCTCTAACAGGAAAACACAGCAAGAGGGAACTCTAATAATGACGGTAATGCCCAGTGCTGAGACGACTACTTTATGTTTGCAAGGACGTGCATAAACATTGATTCGTTAGTGAACCAGCCCTACCACAACAGTAACACCAATGATCACATTGATAATAACAATGCTAAACTCTCCGCTCCTGGATCCCAGTTGGATAACAAGCCCAGAAACGTTTGGCTGCTGGAACCTTCCTGTAGAGATTAGTCATTACTTCCACACAAGCACTGAGGCTGACGGCAGCTGACAGAGCGCATGAGGTGGAATAGATCCAAAGCTATCAAAACTTGGGATGAAATCTTGATTCAGGCCATGTCAGAAAACTTGGAGGTAATTTTACATTTGAATGGTATTACTCATCTTAATGTAATTTCTGAAACTCAGAAGTACACTTATACATTAAAATAAAGTGGTACAGGCTTGTGACTCTCACGTGCCCTGTTCGCAAACACTCTGGGGACTGAACAGGAAGCAAATGCAGAAGAGGCAATGAAATTCCAGCCTCTAAGTGTTTGCTGTAGAGGTGAGGTGTGCAGCTGACCAAAGTGCTGCAGGCTAACTTCACACAATCTTACAGGACAGCCCAGTTTTAGTTACTGTTGGAAAACAAGTCTAATCATAGCCTTTCCTTATGACATTGCCTCACGTGTTAGGGATGCAATGATACATAGTCGATATCTGAACAGGTATGTGGAGTTGACTCATGTTGACAGTGGGCACCAAGGGATAGGCTGGGTCTGTAGCTGTCCCGGTGCTAAAAAACTAACAATGAGCTGGAGTGTGAAGAGCATGGACAGAGCAATGGCTTAGCAGTTCAGGTCCAACCAAGCCAAATCAACCATGTGATTCTGTGCCCTGAGTAACAGGTTTTTCCGTTATCCAGCGTGGTTCCCCTGTAATCTACAAATTATTCATAAACTGTGAGCTCCTTAAAGCTCTTCTTTCTTTTTTGTCCAAATCAAGGCTACCTGTGCTTCTTGTGTATAAATGAACAGAAATGAGCCATGGTAGACATAAGTGTAAAAATGAAACTTCATTTTCTTCTCATAATGTGTCATGAGGGTTAGATTTCAGGTTGGCTCAGAGCCCTTTTAAAAAGAAAAGTAAAGCCTGTGGTAAATAATTTTATTACTGTATTCAGCCCTGAACTGCCAAGTTTACTGATCTCCAACAATCCATTAACTCTGTTCAAAACCAGAACTTTCTCTCCAGCAAGTTAGTTGGAGTTTTCAGTAAGGTTTTTCCGTGCCCACTGGGATTTTCCTCTTGCTCCAGTTATTTGAGCAAGTCCCTCAAAACTCATCACATTTGTGCACTGAGAACTAACTTAGATTTTCATAGAATTCTGAGATGAACAACTCACAGAATAATAGAATAATTTGGGTTGGAAGGGACCTTAAAAACCCTAGGTCCAACACCCTGCCACAGGCAGAGTGACCTTCCACTAGACCAGGCTGCTCAAAGCCTCATCCAACCTGGCCTTGAACACTTCCAGGGATGGGGCATCCACAACTTCTCTGAGCAACCTGGGACAGTGCCTCACCACCCTCATAGTGAAGAATTTCTTCCTGATGTCTTATCTTTGGTTTCTTAAAAATATACATGTATATACGACGAGACAGCCACGTACACAAACCCATAGTCTACTATGGAGTGCCTATATTAACTTGCAGCAGGCAAAAAAAATCCAACAAGGTAGAATGGGTGAGGCAGACAGATCATGTTTTTTGAATTCTTTACCAAGGACTCTAACTGCAACAGGTAACTTACAGATGGATTCAACAAAAAATTGCTTATTAAACTCCAATGACAGAATTTTCATATGTGAGTGGGACAAAACAAATCAAACTATCCCTTTTTTTTTTTTCTCAGAAGCAGGTGGCATTTTCAGTACTGGAAATTAGCCAAAAACCCTCTGTAGCTGGGAACAAAGTGAGTTCAGCCTTGCATGTCTGAGTCAATATGGGAAGCCACAGCATAGGTTTCCTAGCCACATTTCAGAGCTGAGCTGGGCTTTGGGGATGGTCCATGCTTTTTGACACCCTCACTGGTCTCTTACTCTTGGTCTTTGAGTCGTGTGAGGAAAAGTTGATTTCAAGGTGACCTCAGTGTTGTTCTCTCCTTGAGCCCAGCCTCTAAACATGGTCTAGATGAAGTTGTGTGCCTCCTGGTCTGCCTTATGCCTTGGTAGGTGTTTCTCAGCACACACAGGCAGAATCCGTACTCATGCACAACGAGTCCAAGACCCCAGGAAATGCAGCTGGTATTTTTGAAAGAATTGGCCAGTTTTACAGAGCAAACTGCTGGCTCTGGTGATGTCAGTGGGAATTTTGCCACCAATTGCAGCAAAGCCAAGATTTTACCCATTCTATTATAATGTGGATCTCAAATCCCACAGCAGAAGTGCTCTGGGGCATGTTCAGATGAAGGAATGAATTTTTTCCCTGTTATTCTGGACCATGGTCTTCTCCTGGGCAGAATTTTCTCAATTGTAACAGACATCTAAGGGGGTTGGTGTTTGTTTAACACTTTCAGACTGTTTCATATCTAGCTTACCATGCCAATAACTCTGTATTGTGTGGAAGCAAATGGCAGCAAGGATTGGAGAAGGGATAGTTGCTCAGTAAAGAGAGTAAAGAAGAGGCAGACAGGAGGTGGGGGGAAACTGGAAAAGCTTGGCATGAAATAGGGGAGCCTGATTGTGGGCCACTGAGGTTCAAAAGTAATTTAGCTAAGCAGATGACCGGGTGCCTAATTAGTTAATTATCCCACCATACCACTATCCCCCACATTTGGAAGAAACCCTGTTACCATCCCCATGACCTTTAGGAAATGCACAAGATGCAAAGGATCAGCTGTTCCTTCATGACAGTCCTTTTAGCAAATTAGTGGGGAAAATTGTGCTTAGCAAATATTCATTAGGGCTTCATTTTCCATTAATCCAAAAGGAAATGTGGAGAGCCTGTGACTTCAATCATGCTGAGGCCCAGGAATTTTAATGAGCTTTAAATGGGCATCTGCCAGAATCCTGACTTCACCGTACTTCTTCTGCCAGCCGGGGGGATGAGTAATGGCTAATAAAAGGTGGGAGCATCTAGGCGAACTCCTCTCCCTAACAGGAAAGGCAAAGTTGTAATTTGCTGTGTTATGACACTGTAATTATGCCCTGATGAAGAAAACGAGAGTATTAAAAAACCCTTTCCTTCCCCACAGACGTAAAAGGGGGAAAGTTGACTGAGTCAGGTCACAGGGTTGCAGGCGCATGGACGAGGGGGAAGGAGGAAACCTTCCTTCTCTCTGAGCTCTTATACTTTTGGCAAAGGGCGTGCACTGTATCCCCTCTCAGCAAAGCAGGGCTGGAGTTACCTCTCGAGGCCAATGCAAAGCTGGGCATCACCTGGAAATACCTTTGGAAATAAGACGATTAAAAAAAGAATCCCTGTCTCCTCAAACTGTACAGTTTTCTGCTATTGAACACTGTAGAGGTGTTAAGTGTTTAATTTTTTCAACAAAACTTCTTGGACAGACCTACCCCCTTTAGACTGTTGCTCAAAGACACCATGCTTAAAAATAAAAGCTGGGTTGAAGAGTTTCATTCTAGACTATTTGACCAGAGGCAGGTTCTCTCTCTTCTGTCCCAAAATACAATTTCAACAGAACATTTTTTGAGGGTCTCTACTTTAACAAAACTTCATATTCCAACTAACTCCTCTCTGGATATTTTCCCAAGTACCTTTTGAAATCTGTAAGAGAATATGTTACAGCATCAAGGCAAAAAAACCAACCCCTGTTGTCTAGTAATCTGGATTTACGTCCATCTCTCTGGAGATGGAGATGGTTCTGCAGTCTCTCCTGCAGAACCCTCTAGAATGGAGAACATGGCCAAACTGTCCTGATCTGGGGGAGTTATCAAGATGAGTCACACTGGGGGCTGAATGCAAAATTCTACAGAACAAAATGACCCTGTGGGTTACAAGGAACAAAAGAAAATTATGAACCATATTCTTTCATTCTTGTGTTACTATTCCTCCATTCTGCCTTTCCATAGCCACATGTGCCAGTGCATTCCTCTGTCTCTATATTTTATCCTGCTGTCTGTCCTGGGAAGGTTAATGAAGTTACCATAGCCTGTAGGTAACTTTTTGAGTTCCTGGTCTTGTGCTTTGTCATTCCTCTGAAAGTCTACAAGCTGCTTCCTAGAGGTGACCCTTCACCAGTCAGAGAGAGAGGATGCCAAAGTAAATGTCCACGATGTGCTTTCTCGTATCCTATTTCTCTTCATTCATGAATCTTCTTTTTCTCTTGATAGGACCAGAGGGCTGTAACCTGTTTATCTACCATCTGCCCCAGGAGTTTGGGGATGCTGAGCTGATGCAGATGTTCCTGCCTTTCGGTAATGTCATCTCCTCGAAAGTGTTTGTGGATCGGGCGACAAACCAAAGTAAATGCTTTGGTGGGTAAAGATAACAAAACAATTAGATTCATCCAGGAAAGGGCTTTCTCTGAATACTTTACCTTTCAAACTGCTTTCTTTCTGCTTAAGCTTTATGATTTCTCTCAACTTACTCCTGTCAATACTTTCCCCCTTCCCACTTTCTCTCCTGATTGTCTCATGTTCAGAGTTGTGTGCGCTGCTTAGAGGTGAAGGTTTGGCGTTTCACCAGCAGCAAGATGCTGCAGCTGCTGGTGGTGGGCTGAAAAATATCCCCCCTTGTAAGGGCAGGTGGGGATGGTATAGGAAAGACTAAAGAACCTGGGGCAAAAGGGCGGAACTGGGGGCTAGGTGAAGTATTGATGAGATCAGCAGAGGGAGCATGTGGCAGAAGGGGAGTTTCTGCACCTAAGTCAAAAAGACAAACATGGGGTCATGGGGTTGAAGGGAAGACAGAGCTGTGGGGGCAGCTTTTCAACAACTGTGATGCATTAGATTGCAAGGGGATAAGGGCTGACCATCAACTGAAATCCTGGTCTTATGGGGGATGGGGGGATGCAGGAGG
>NW_021940553.1:6573580-6613769 GCF_001715985.3 Manacus vitellinus
AGGGGAGGGAGAATGGCTGCTTGAAGGATCACAGTAAGACATGCTCTGAGCCCACTGGACCCAAGGCAGCACCCCAGCAGATACAGACAGACCAAGGTAACCCCGTGCCTCGCTGACAGCTGTGCTAGAGGCTGGGTTTGAAAGCTGCACCAGGATCACATAGCTCTGGCCTCATCACTGGCTCAACCTCGCCAGCTGGAGCAGGAAAAGAGCACAAACTGAGCTGCCTGTGGGGCAGCAAGCAGGAATACCCTGAGGGTGGGCTCAGCCAGCCAAGAGCCATGGGGTAATGTGTGTATGGGGTTTCAGTGGTATGCTGCTGTTTGCAAACGTTCACTTGTGGCAGTGCAGCAGAATGGGGACCCTGTCACATTTGATCCCATCCCACCTGGTGGACAGGGTATCTCCCCCATCCATGTGCCCACCACTGGGATCTGTAATTTCTCTGCCACCTGAACTCTTTGCAGACCTTCCCTGAGAAGTGCAACAGAACAAACTATTGCTTTTCTTTTCCTGTTACTTGCAGCTAATCTGGACTCTGTCTCTCAGGCAAACTTCCAGAGTTAAGACTCATTGGAGTTTCATTTGATTTTACAACCACTCTCAATCTCCACTCTATGCTTCCCTTCCATGCTGCCTTCCCCTTTCCCCTCCTGAACAGCCCACCTCCCAAAACTCTTACCTCATCCCCTGCTAGCTATGGTGCATGTCAGACAGTACTTCAAGAGTTTTGTGCCCTTTCTCTATGCACAGTTCCTCCTGCACATCCATAGAGGTTCTGAATAGGATATTTTCCCCTCTGTTTGAAGGAGCCCTGACCCCTGATGAGAGGGACACAGAACTCCCCTTCATCAGGAGTCATTGGGTTGCTGCATGCTCAAGCACCGGAGGAATGAAGGACAAAAAGTTTGGTGTGTAGAGGCAGTTGGGAAATTCAAATTAGAATTCAAAACTATGAATTAGCCCTGTTGTCTCCAGAGCCCACCTGCTTTATAGAGCTCCCACCATATAAGAGCTCGTAACAAGATAAATAGGCCCCCAAAGATCCAGGTGACATCGAAAACTAATGCTCCAAGGAGATCCACAGATTAGAAATGGACTTTTGGCAGTGAAATTCTCATCAATATTTAGAGGAATACTGAGCCTGGTTCTCCACATATTGACAAGTGGGAAGACCAAAGGTATATGGAGAAACGAGGTGGGAGCTGAATGCAGAAAGACAGAATGTCTTCTGCTGGACAGGTATTATCCTTATCCCAGCTCAGCTCAAAGGCTGATGGCTACAAGACTTCATGAGGATAGCCACACATACCCAGTTTGTGGGGCAGGGTTTTGGGGCTGCATTTATTGCTGTTCCCAAGGTACTGCGAGATCAAGGTTGATAAGTGAGCAGGAATTGAGGGATCTTAGCAGAAATTTTTCTTAATATTGAGTCTCATTGGGAAAGACTAAACATCAGCTTGTTGGATGAAGTAAACTCCAAAACTAACTGTGGAATATTGCAGCCTGAAATAAGAAGGTGCCCTTTGGAAGTGTCGGCTCAAGCTCACAGGCCAGCAAAAGAAGGAATTAGAGATTGCTAGTGGATCTTTGTCACCTTATATTATCTTCTGAGACACAAAAACCTGAGTTAGTTCAGTTTTGGGTCCCAGGTGTCAAGCCTCAGTTTCCTTTGGATTTAACTTAATCACCCATAGAGCTGAGTGCCTGTTGTGATGGTTGGTCTCAGACAAACATGTTGTCTATGCTGCCATGTGCATCAACTCCAGAAGGATAGAAATAGCAGAAGCACAGGTATCCAATTATCACAGGTATGTCATGATGCTTTTCAAAACCCCCCATCCTGCTTTAAAGCAATGTAAAAATGTAAAGGGGGGGTACAGAAAATCAAGCCTTTCATTTGTTTTTGCTAAGTCTGCTGAAGCTGGCACTGATTGTAAATTTCAGCACAGGAAGTAAATTTAAATAAAAAAAATAAATTACTTTTTCCTAAAGGAATAAAAGGCATTTTATTAACTTTGAAAGTAAGAAAACTCCTTCCTTTTCTGCTTAAACATTTCCCAAAACTCAACATGTAAGAACATAGCATTTGCATTCTGTTTCACTTTTTTTTTAACCCAGCTAAAGCTCTCCAAATGCTAGCCTGGGGGGACAATTCTGTCTGGCCCCAGAAAGATATTCCACCATTATATGACCTTTTAAAATATATCTGCTATGCAGATCCCAAATAAATTGCTGTAACAGAGTCTAGCCCCAGGTTGTCGAGAAATTGTCAAGAAGTCCTGCTTTAGACAAACTTAAAAAACTCTATGAAGAAAAATGTCACCATGTTTTTTTCCATAGGAATAGAAAAAACTTCATTTTTTGCTTTCGCCTCACTGTTGATCTACCTGTAAGCAGCTGGCCCAAACTGAATGAGTCAGTAGAGCAGCATGTCAAAATAGAATTTTGGAGGGCCACAATGATTATCGGGGGCTGAAGCACCTCTCCTATGGAGAGAGTTGGGATTGGTCAGCCTGGAGAATAGAAGACACTGGGAAAACTTTATTGCACCTTCCAGTATCTAAAGGAGATACAAGAGAGCTGGAGATGGATTTTGAAAAGAATATTTAGTGATAGAACAAGGAGGAATGGCTTTAAAATGAAAGAGGAGAGATTTAGCTTAGATATTGGGAAGAGATTCTTAGCTATGAGGATGGTGAGGCACTGGCATAGGTTGGTTGCCCAGGGAAACTGTGGCTGCCCCACCCCTGGAAGTGTTCAAGGGCAGGCTGGGTGGGACTTTGAGCAACCTGGTGTAGTGGAAGGTGTCTTGCCCACAGCAGGGGGGTTGGAATGAGATGATCTTTAAGGTCCCTTCCAACCCAAACCATTCTATTATTCTGTCATGCTATGATTTTATTCCTTATTATTTGGCTCTGAATTCTCCCCTGCATTTCAAGTACAAATTTATCTCCTTTGGTGACTACTGGCAGGATGGGCAATTGTGGGCATATTAGAAAGAAGGTGAGATCAGCCACAAGCCTTTCTCCTGGTTTCAGGAGTCCATGACCCTGCAGAGAACCACTAGAACCTGCATGTGCTAAAGAAACCATACCTGGTCAGGAAGCCTTTGACTTTCCCAATTCAGAGGCAAACAGCAAACATCAGTATCATATATAAAACACCAGTATAATGTATAAAAAAACACTGATATCATATATAAAATGTGAAAGTGCTTAAAATATGTCTGTGCTTTTCCATAGTGGGACTGCCTGCTGTAGTGTGTAAGATTGCCTGAGAAACCACCCTGACTTCTCACTGAAAAAAAAGTCATTTAAACTGGAAGGCTTCTTTGCCTTTGACTTTTCTTCTACTGCACAAATCCAGGCTAGACCCAAATCCTTCACTTTCTCTTACAATTTTTCCAACCTCTGGCTTTTATTTTCCCTCCACCCCTACCCTGATGCAGCTGTAACATGGCCAAGTGCAGACCACCCTTCTCTTTTCCATTCAGCAACACCCTGTCTATCTCCATGGTCTGAGCCTCCATCACACCAACCATATCAGCATCTCCTTGGGTCTCTCCTCAGGCTCTGCCTTGTCCACATTCTTGTATTCAGAATTACTGATTTCACCTTCACAGCTCTTCGATGTTCTGCCCTTCTCTCGCCACTCTCACTAGCCCTTCACTCAATACCCAGCTGGTACATGCACCTCTTTTGCAGCCAACATATTTCTCCTACTGAGCCATGCTGTCTATTCCCACTGAAATAGCAGTGCCACAGCAGATATCATTGTCTCACTCAGGGAAAAATTACACTGAGTCGGATATTCCTTGAAGACAGTGACTCCCATTCTCACAGTAGGCTGGTCCAGGAAGTCTTGCATGGAGGTACAGTGTGCACACAGCCTGAATGTCAACATCTGCAGGACCCCAGAGCTTGTCTCTGCACAAGGCAGAGATTGCACTGGGTCTCCCACCTTCCCACTACACACATGTAGGTTGTTCTGTGTGTAGGTATGCTAAATGTCAGAGGATGTGAAAAACATCTTTGTGCTGGTCTCAGTGGTTCTGGTGATAATTTTCCTCTCAGTTATGCAGATAGTTTAAATGTGAGTAGTTTGTGTACAAGGATTAAAGAAAACTCCAGTAAAAAATGACACTATTAAGGCTGCTAAGACAAGAAAGCAATCTGAGAAGAGCTATCCTTCACCATGCCCACACATGGTTAACTCTACCTCTAAGTTAACCATGTTAGGGTGATGCAACAATACAGCCTGGGATCACTTACTGTTGTCCCATAAGACACATTTTAAGAAAGTATTTCAAGACATTAAATTAGTGAAATACAGAGACAGACATCTTCTAGAAAAATTTCTTAACAGAGAAGAGAGAGAAAAAGATAGGTTTGGGAAATATTAATTAGAAAGGCATGACAGAAATTAGAAAAACGAGAACATGGATGGAGCAGAAGAGGTCAAATGGTTATCCCAAAGTGTCAAATAAGATGTAGATAAATTAAAGCTGGAGGAATTGCTTTACCGGAACACTTGGAAATTCATTCCTCAAGTCACCTCTTTCAGAAAGCAATAAGCACCTGGATCTGCCAGCTTTTTGCACACCATTGAACAGTAGACACCGACAGGCCAGTTCTGCTCCATGTTCCCCACATGTCTCCTTGGCATGCGCCTGTTTCCTATACCCAGTGGTGTGGCAGCTTCAGCTTTTCTCCATGGGCCAATGACTCCAGAAGGATGTCAACAACCTGCCTTATGCCCAGAGAGACACTGTGTTTTCCCTCCACTCAGCTCAACATGCTCTGACACCCCAGGTGTAAGCAACCACAACCGCCAGATGTTTTCCTCCTTTTCTGTGCACTCCAGACGCACTTTCCCATCAGCAGAAGGGATGTCCCACCCCTTTTTGAAATGTCCCACAATAAACAAAGCAAGGAGCATTCTAGATTTGACTACAAAATACAAGGGCTTCTTAGGACCATAGATTTACACATCGTAAAGGAAATATCTTGTTTGACTCCTCTTACAACATGAACATCTAGTTTCATTCCAAATTTCTGCAGGCTCTGCAGGAAAGTTGAAAGTTACTAATGGGCCACCTCATTTGGAAAAGCATCCAATCTTCTCTGAAGATGCCAAAATAGAGAAAATAACATCACTTGATGAGAGTCATAACAGTTAATTAAGTTTGCTGTTAAATATTTCTATTACCTACTAAACTCCTCCTAGCTTATGAAGAGAAACTGAAGAGACAAAGGAGAGAGATTAAAAGTGAGAAAAGCAGTGAGAAATGAGAACTGAACACAGGAGGGGGCAAGGCTCAGGAGAAGGGCTGAGGGATGGGTAGAGCTTGTATCATGTTATTAAAAACATGCTGTGGCAGTTAAATGCTGCAGTGTGGTGGTAAAAAGGTGGAGTGGGAGATGCAAGGCAGCAGGCAGGTCATGATGATCTACAGGGTTTCAATCTGGAAGCTGAAACAAAAAGAAGAAAGACGCATCAAGAGACTAGGACACTGACAAAGCTATGCAGGGCCCTGGGACCAGGGGCATTGCATATTAGGTCTAAAGTGCATTGGCAGCACTCCATAAGACATAGGAGTGGAACAAGGGACCCAGAGGTACATTAGAAAAATATTGTTCAGCACCTGCTGACAATGTGCCTCCAATATGCCCTGCCAAATGTGGCACTTTCTCATTTAATAAAAAAATATTAAAAAAAAAAAAAAAAGCCAACATTTCTCCTTGGGTTCATCCAGAGAAATGAGCAGGTGCAAGAATAAGGTGTTGTAAGGGAAAGAAATTCCAGTTGCATGTTCCTACCCCATATAGGTGATCATGGGTCAACCTAGCAGTGTTGCTTGGGTTCCTCTTCTTGTAGCAGTACACTGACTCCTTTGCACAGCGTTTTAGGATGCATAGATGAAGAGAGTTATTTATCAGATCAGAGGTTTGTTTTTTTTTTTTCTGACCCTTCTTTTGGTAAACAGAAAATCTTACCAGATAGATGCATGATTACAAAGGACTTGAGAGAGAGGTATAGCTCTGTTTGCTGCTGTTACAAGTACTATGATGAAGTTTATTTTTTTACAGTTAAACTGATTTCAAATTTCCTCAGGAAAGTCTCTACCTGATTCTTTCTCCCTTTAGCTCATAGAATTAGGCTCTCTTCTTTACTTTTCATGATCTAGTGGCAATACATTTTGTTTCAGGTCCTTGGAAAATCTCAGATTGTCATTCTCATATAGGTACAGCCTGCAGATCAAAGCTCAGAATGCAATGGAAGAAGCCACTAATTTGAATGCCTGAGCCAAGACAATACCAAAACAATTTTCCAGGCACATTAAACATCCCAGACCCCTGGTATGTTTTGCTTCAGATCAGCACTAGTTTGTCGTGGTCCTCTCCATTCTGAAGGACCTGGCACAGGCAGACAGCCAAGGAGAAGATCATGAGGTGTCCAGCTCAGGGGAAACTGATCCAGGGGGAGGAGAGGACATTGTTGGTGTGCTTTGAGCTCCCAGAGGAAAGGAGGCACAAAAGTTTAATATTTGCTAGCTACTCTCTCTCTTATACTCCAAAGCAGCCAGGCTCTGAGACTTCAGGTCTGCAAAGTAAGGATGGAACTCCTTTCCAGCTGATAAGGGGAAGAGTTTTGTGAGTAAGAAAGAGAAGGAGCTGTTCATCAAGCTTACTGCACAGCACCTCCAAGCCATTGCAGTTGGTTGGGGGAGGCTTTAGGGGGAGGAGGAGGAGCGGGAGAAGTATTAGGGCTGTGAGCCACTATTCATTTACAAACTATAATTAATTTGATGTTTAGATTAATTTCTGATGCACTCTCAAAGGTGCACTGAAAGCATTTTTCCTTTATTATAATGTTGATTACTTATTGGGGAGATAAATCTAACTGTCAGTTATGCACTGACTTACCAAAACTTTCAGACCAAGCAAGCATGTATGCATAAGGAACAGCTGTTTGCAGTTCTCCAGTTAAAGGGACAGCTCTGTCTTTTCCCAATAACTCACATTAAAGAAAATCTATACATTGTACACAGGGACTTCTGCTTTCTTTTGTAGCTCAACAATTTATTAGACAAGGATATGTTAGCAGAATCTGTCTTCTGTTTATCTGACTGTCCATGTGTCTATCACTGTTCTATCCATCTCTTCCCACAAGTGATAAAGTCTATCCAGAATTTTTTTTAAGTTATGGATAGGTGCATACCTACTGATATGCACACTTACACAACAATTTTAGATGTTCTTACTCCTGAGGTAATTAGATGTAGGAATTCATTACTGCAGGGTCATTGTGTCTAGCTCTTTAATGACCTTCAAAGGGGAAATGTTCACTATGTGGCTAATACAAATGACCAATGTCAAGAGTTAACACCAGAAGTAAGTAAAGAGAGGAAAGAAAGAAAAAAAAAACAGACCTTTCAAAATAGTTTAAAAGCTTAATGTTCTGAGCTTCAAATCAATGCATCAGCACGGGAGAAGAACCCGACTGGGTTCTTGTGTGCCTGCACAGAGTGGAATCTGCAGCCACCTCTTCTAAAAACTCTATGACATTAGATAGAGTAGATGAAATTGAATTGTGTACAGCTGGTCCTACACATGCTCCAAGGATATTATAGTTTCACATGCAAACACCCTCAGGTTTGGAAATGCCAGAGGAGGGAGTTTAGTGTTGCTTTCATTATGGTCACAAGCTTCTGTTCAGAAGTCATAATAATGACCCCTCCAGGGGGCAAGCCCATTTCTGAACTCAAAGTCATGGATTTGCAGAATGCAGAGTCAACACATCCTACTCTTGTGAAACTGCAGACCCACTATAGTATTTTATCTACATATTATATCTGATTTATTTTTTGTTTTCCCAAGATCTGTCTGACGCAGGTCAAATTCAAGCTGTAGAGGGGATGAGTCTCTATCGGTCTATCCAACCATCCAACCATGCTATGCATATATATCTATCTTCAACTTCTCTATAGCTATCTATCCATCCTTTCTTATCCACTACACAGGACTGTGCTTCAGTGTCTTGAAGTCTGTTGGCTAGATAGTCACTGAGCATCTTTTCAATAGATCCCTGTGCTTGGCCTCAGGTCTTCCTTCCACAAGATATTCAAACCCTGCTATGAATGTGAATTTATTATTATTTCCTCATCTCTTTTCTTAAGGCCCTTCCCAGCAGAGCACTTGAAAGATCCACAGAGCTAAGTAACAGCATTATGACAGTGCCCATGGTGTCTTCATTTCACCAAGGGGCTCACAAGGCAGAAAAAGATATCCAAGACCATTTGTTAATCTTGGATTCCTAATCTGAGATGCCACAAGCCTGGTCAGTCTGTTTGCTTGTTTTCTCTAAGTATTTAGCACAGTGCAGGGCATGCTGTGTTTATGTTTGCTTCAGATACAGGTACAGGCAGCAGCCCTTCTGCCAGTGAAACCTCAGGTCATGCACCAAGCACCAAGGAAAGAAGAACATACAGTACAGCTTTGTCTTCACTGGCAAACTAAAGAGGCCTCACATATCTGCTCAAATGCTATGCCATAATTACACATGTATTTTTAACTTTTTTTAAACACCATTGTCTTGACTTGGGCCATGACAACTCACGGCTGGACGTTGCTTGGGCATGACTAAGCAATGACTGTCTCTTGGCCACCTTCTTTTGAGAGAAAAGAGAGTTAAGTGATGCAGATTCAAACCACAGTATAGCACTGGCACTCAGAGCCTGCTCTATTTTGCTTAAGAGTAAAAAAACAGTTTAGGAGATCTCATTAAAGGAATTTTGTGATATATGATATACCCAGCATAAATGGGATGTCATGGCAGAAATAGGGAAAAATCCTAGTTTTCCAAGGCAGCATCTGGTTGTACAACTACAAAACTATCCTTTCCCTGCCTTATTTACTGTCTACATTCCAACACTTGCAATAATGAGTCTGATACATTGCCATTTTCTCACCCTGTTATGTTATTCATTCTCGACAGTAATTAAAACAAGGATGCCATGAAAGAGAAAAATACAGAAATGTGTGGTTAGAAGCAATGCCTTTATGCATACACAAAACAATACAGAATTAAAATTTTATAGGTAACATAATTTCATGCATTTCTAACTCGAGTGCTTCATTTTGCAACCTTATCATTGTTTAAATGTATGGGTGCATGTGATATCTTCCGTTTTCAAGTAAGTAAACCAAAATCAAAAAGATCTCCAGACAAGATTAGTATCTTCAAATAATATACATTGACATATTCAAAGACTGTCAGCAAGGTAACAGCTTGCAGATCCCCATAAAAACAGGTATCATTTTCTTAACCATTTCTGGTATCATCTTTCTCAAATCCCCCCCAAAAATTCAGTATCAGCTCCTCTCTCTCCACAGTGTTGATCTGTCATATCACATATGTACAAATATGTGCACCATGTATATACTAGATATATATTTCTGCAATAACAAACTGCAGATACAAGTTATTAAAATCAACAAAAATTGCTGAACAAGTGGTTTGAATCTGGGCAACCTGCTCCAATGTTTGCTGGCCTTCAAGCTGAAAAGCTTCTCCTTGTATTCAGTCTGAACCCCAGTTGTTTTCATTTATATCCCATCTCTCATTCTACCACTGTGCATGACTATGAATCCTAGAATGTCTCAAGTTAGAAGGGACCCGTAAGGACCATACCACTTTCACCAATTTAACTTCAGCGCCCCTGATATTTAGCCAAGCATCTTTACTGTTCTAAAAGGGAGGAGGTGCATCTAACATCTAAGAGGGGTTGCTGTCTTTGGCGACTTCATAGGCAACAGATTTTTCCCGTTTTGACAACATGACCTACAAATTTGATTGTGTTCTGACCATGTAAAGGTGAAATTAGATGACTTTTCTAAAGACAGGTCTCTACCGACCCTTTAAAATCATTCCCTAGAAGGATTTCCAGAAATTGTAAAGCCTAGTCATTGTGTCTCTTCTGACATGGCTGAACAGATGCCAGAAGGATTATTGTGTTACTGGGCTTTTAAAAATATTTATAAGAGAATTTTTGCTGCTGGATTTTTTAATTCAGTGCAAGAGCGACTTCTTTTTTTAGGGGTGACTCATATTTTTCCTCATCTCTTCAAACTAAGATTCCTGTCCTGATTATCAATAAACATCATGCCTTTCTCAGGTCTTCAATTTGTCTATTCAGAGGCATTTTCATAAACATATTTTCAAGCAATAATTCTCTCCTCCTATTTCACTAATTAATACACAAGCTTATTTTCCCATCTCCTAACCAAGGGTGAATCAAGAGCTCAGACAGATCATTGGGCAGGGGCCCCAGAGGACAGAACTAGATCAAGATTTAGTCAATCTGTGATATGATTCAGGTCCCTCAGACTGAATGTAACTCTTCTGAGGAACTGCAGGTGGGTTTTCACTGAGATCTCTAGGATTCAGGATACTCTTTTGAAGACCATTAATGGTGGATGCTCTTTTGGCAAACCACAGGAATCTATCAGCAGCTATACTATAATATGATGGTGTTTCATTCCCATTGATGTTGTTGAAAAAAGAAGCCAGATGATCGTTTCCTTGTCCATTGTGGGTAGTTGAAAACATGGAGGTCTTACATTAACACTGAAAGGACCACAGATATTACAGCTAGTTGGATCTAGAAGAGATATTATCTTCCAGTTTAAAACATAGCTGTACAACTCTTTCCCTTCCCCTCTTGCTACCCAGCATAGGTCAGTGCCAGTTCACAATATTAAGAGATGTTTTTCTTTCCTTTCCCTTCCCAGTGACTCACTGCATACGAGGAGGTTTTTTTTCCTTTGAGTTCACTTTTAGTTCTGTTAGCTGGTTTTCACACAGTCGCCTCCACAGAAAGTAAAATATTGGTTTGAAAATTGTGGCCAAAAACTGTTCATCATCACTTCTGTCTTCTGAACAGAAACTTCCAGACTGTCCCACCAGAGAAGTTTCAGGTCTTTTTATCGGGTTGCCCCGAACGACCCATAATGAGGTATCAGGTGTTAACAACATGGAGGGAAGAGGTGGTTAGTTGTCCATCTAAGTAATGGTCAGCAAGAGCAAGATGGGGAGATTCTGTGCATTGATGCATCAAGAATGGATTTATTTCAGGGAGTTTCTGGGACATGAGAGAACTTACAAAAATAGTCACTAGTACAGTTCACAGTATACCTTCTTGGTAGGATTTACTGGTTTGTTTGGGTGTTTTGAGGTTTGGGTTTTTTTCTTTGATGAGTCCAGGAAGGAATTTTCTTCACTGCAACAAAATATTTTCAAAAAAAAAGGTCACCTTTTATGACACTTGTCTCTTATAGACCAAGAAGGATGACTGGTGATTTCAGTAGCTGCAGTATTCATACATGACTTCTGTATCAAAAGTCACAAATTAGGTAGGATCCAAGAGAGAACCTGGGAGAAAAGGAATTAGATTAAGATGAGAAATAGATTGTGACATGGCTGGTCGGAGCTTCAGTAATTATTTTCACTTGTTTATATTGGAAACTCCAACAAAACAAATGTAAAAATAGCATTTAATGTGTAAAACCTACATTAAACTAATTCTTTGTCTCTGATTTTCCATTGGAGAAGAACATCTCCTCAAAAGTTCACCTGCTTTTTCCAAACACGTACTTTCCCCATAAATGTTGTATTGACACATCATACCATCAAATGTTTACAAGAAGACTCAGAAAGCAAGTCAAGAAGAGTTCCATTCATTTCTGAAAGTAGTTAGGAAATTGCTTCAGTTACTCATCATTCAAAAAGGAAACAAATACTATTTACTCATCTATGGGTAATTCGTCACTGGCTACTTTGTTCCTTGTGAGAAAAATAATCATCATCACCTGGGCTGGAACATTATATTTCTTACAGAAGAACCACAAAGGTTTTTGTCCACAGCAGACATGTGTGTGTATTGGTCCAGTATTTGATTAATGGGGACTCCAAAGAACGGCTGAAGTCTGAATCCTTCACTTCTTCCATCAATTTGTTGGATAACTTCAACTTCTACTTATAAGAATGGGTAGACCACAGTCCATAGCATCAGACAAGCAATTGTTCATCCTTTAGACAAGTTCTGTTTACAGGAAAAAGAGTTTTTAATGTTAGCTCCATTCTTATGATGAGATCTGTTGCGGTTTTCTATATCAGATTTTTACTTCTTTTCATCTTTTTGGAAAAAGTTGATCCTGATCATGTGCCCAGATGTATGCATGAGCCAAAACCAACACCAAATCATAGAATTATTTAGGTTGGACCTTAAAGATCATCTCATTCCAATCCCCCTGCCATGGGCAAGGACACCTTCCACTAGACCTTATCACCCTTACAGTAAAGAATTTCTTTCATATATCTGATCTGAATTTCCCCTCTTTCAGTTTGAACCTTAATCTGATCTGACCATGCAGTACTTTAAATTGTCAAAATTCTAATCTAATCTTGAATCCTAACCTTGTGTTTTAAATGTGAGTCATGACAGTAATTTTGCTATGAAAAATAACCTAACACCATATAGATTGCGAAAATGAAGACTCATAGGAAGAAAAGTCCTTCTTGGTCTTAAGGATCATATTCAGGGTCAGCATCTGTAGCACTCTACTTTCTTCAGAGAAGATACTGCTTCTCTCTACCTCTCCAGACAGAGGTACTCTCTGCAGAGCATTCAGCAGACAATGAACAAAAACAGAGACCAACTTCCCCGCACACTCCAGCTCACACTGACTCGATGTATGGAGGTAGTTTCATACACAGGAAGATGGGAAGGTGACATAAAGAAAATTCTTGTGTATTTCAAGCTACCTTCTGCATTGGGTGTTGTGACCTTTAGAGAAAGTTAATCATGCCATCTACTTTCACTCTTCATTTAATCTCCCCTTCCCATCTGTTCAGTTTCTCTCAGCTGGAAGCAAGATGAAGAACGAGTACCAGTCAGCTGTCTCAGTGGTCTGCAGCCCACACTTTGGGGCCATTTATTATAAGGCATTAACATCAATTGTCACCTCTATCATGACTGTTACCTCAATCCATGCCAGATTAGTAGGTAAGAACTGATTTTCTAAATATCTGAAATGCAAAATGAACAACAGACAGACAGACAGATATGCAGTATCAGAAGGGACTGTTCTCATCCTTCGGACTGAACTCTGAAATAACATATGCCAGATTCCTCAGCTCATGTGACAGGGTAAAACCTTCTGCTTGAGTCATAGCATTCTTTTTAGAAAATCTCTCAATCAATATTTCATGTGATAGGTGCTCTACCCTACTGCTAAACAAGATGTTTCCAAAATAGTTCATTACCTTCACTATTTAAAAAAGGCAGACGCATTGTCTTATTTCCACTTCAGATTTGTCAAATGTCTGCTTCCATCTAGAAGAAATCATCAAGCTCTTCTTTTTTTTACCTATTCTAAACCCCCCATATGTTTTATTAGGTATTATTTATAGCCTATGGTCAGAAGACTTTAACCTTCTCTTCAATAAACTATGGCCACTCCCATTACTCTTTCAGACCTAGAATTATTCTTCTAGTCCAGAATAATTATTAAAACTTATTTGTTTAGTAGAGAAATCACTAGAACAGAAAATGCAGAATTCCAGTAAAAACCTTTCCTGAGCCATGCTGAGAGGTAACATTACCTTGTCCTGGGACTTTGAGTATTTCAGCACAATCCTGAGAGCTCATGAATTTGGCTGTTATCACAACACTCATCTTCTCTTGAGAAGCACTGTTTTCTAATGAAGATTTCCTCTTTTTATGAGTGACCCACTTGCTTTTTCCTGTGGATACTTAATTTTGCATTTGGTTGGATTAAAATGGAACTCTCTACCTGAGTCCAGCCCATGCAGTGACCCACGTCAACATGACTTACCTCTGTCATTATTTCACTGTTTTTATATGATAGGCCAATTTTACCAGTAATTACTTCAAATGTCTTCCAGGTAATATTAGAGAAACTGAATAGCACAGAGATTTCAGCACACTGGTGAAGGAACCTACTAGAATCTCTGCAATTTTGTTTACCATAATTCACGATTTTTTTAGTGTTCTCATTTCTGGGCTAATTTCACTTTTTGTAAAGAAGGAGTCTCTCAAATTCTCCAGTAAAGTTTAAGTACACTCTATGATAACTTACTTTATTCACTAAACTTGCAGTTTCATGCAATCAGTTTCATTTGACAGATGCTATTTTCCATGAAACCATGATGATTGGTACTAATTGTATATCTTTAAATTCTTTGTCATATTATCTCATATCAAAGTTCTGATAATTTTTCTCAGACTTATGAAAATTTAACTAAGTTTACCAGGTCATCTAGTTTACATACTTAAAAATTAATATCAGAATTTTTTTCCTGGAACACTTTGAAGGTTTTCTAATATTCCATAAATTTCTAAAATGAACATTAGTGGTTCAGCAAATTTCTGAGCCAATTCTTCGAATATTCTGAGTTTTCAATTATCTCATCCTGCAGATGTGAAATATTTTACAGTAGTTGTTTAGCGTAGTCGTCAGTTACTGACTGTTCATACATTAAAAAAATAAATGGATGGATGGATAGGAT
Organism: Manacus vitellinus; assembly: GCF_001715985.3. NCBI lineage: Eukaryota > Metazoa > Chordata > Aves > Passeriformes > Pipridae > Manacus > Manacus vitellinus. The sequence goes on from NW_021940553.1 coordinate 6,588,176, forward strand.
GGATAACTGGATAGACAGATCCCTCTTGGACATGATTAAACATCAGGGGAAGGTTAAATATTCCAAAAAGTCATCCAACCCTATTAGACACCGGAAAACAGCTGAAGTGCTATGCCCTTGATCTGCAGACGTACTCCTTTATTGAGTATTCCAGTACCCATAAATCACCTTACAATACAATACCTTCCAATGCACATATACATTATAGAGCTACTTACATACAGATTGTATCCTGAAATTCTCTACAGCACTAAAAAACTGCAAGACAGCAGCTAGTACATTGTGTAAAGAACACAGCAAGGTAAAGACCTTGCAAGGCAATTAAAGCAAAACCTCCATTCTCTGATAAGACTAATAAACACAGAGAAAAGCAAACTGAGCAGTTGTAAGGCTGAAATGGACCGAAGTAGCAGGGAAGTTCTGAGGAGCAGGTGGCCAGGTCCTGATGGGGGAGAAGGACAGGAGCTCCTCCCCAGCATCATTCTCACAGAAACACTGCTCTGGTGTGAGCACCTTATTGCTGCCTTCACAGCCAAAAATGCCTCCCTGCTGTTCCTAGATCTCACCCATCACTGATCAGTAACAAAAGCAAGGAAGCCATGCACTAAAAGGACAGCTATATTAATAATCAATTATATCAATAATTCCTCACTCAAATGCTTGAGGGAAGGACAGGAGAGCAAGGACTTTGATCTAATCAATTGTCAGTGCTTTCTGTAGCTTCTTCCATTTTAGTATGCTCTCAGACACATGGTGTGCCTCATGAGGCTGTCCTGTGTAGGGCTGGGAGCTGGGCTCAGTGATCCTTGTGGGTCCCTTTCAGCTCAGGGTATTCTATGATTTTATGGCTCTAGTCTGGCCAAGGTTTCTTCTTATAGCCTGGGTAGAAGCATTTTGGACACAAGGGAAGCAAGAGACATGGACTTCTCCAGTGCTAGTGCCCAGGCCACTTGCATGGCATTTCTTCTCTTTCACTGTATCAGAATATGCCTTCCACAGACTGAGCAGCAGATTCTTGCTCTTCTGTTATTCTTATTTCCCTCCAGTAAAAAAATATGGGTTGAATGTCAAGAGGAAAACATTCAGAAGAACGAAATTCTCTCCTTAGCTAATGACTTTTGTAACTGAATAAACAAGAAATACCAAGAAAGATCTTTCATGGCAGTCAGACAAATACTCTGACAGCCAGAACCAGAACAAACAAAAAAACTCCCTATATCTGGCCTAAAAAAGCTAGTAAGCACTACTTGTCTCTGTTGCAATCTCTCACAAACTGCATCTCTGAGATGGTAGAAAGTATCTGAAACATAGATTAAAACACTCTTCTTATCTTTAAAACAAGTTAAACATTTGGGTTTTTGAGGTCCTTCTTCACCTTTCCATTGCCTGAAGGCAGCCTAGTTACATGAATGGACCTGCTGTAGGACCATCTGCCCTGAGTTCAGGGGTTTGGATTAAAAGCTTGCATCTGCACCTCATTCGTGGTCATGACTCCTGATTTAGGGGATGCTCAGCATAGTTACCAAGCATTGAGCTCCATCCAGAGGAAAGCTTCAACTGAAGAGAGACAATATATTATTCCAGCCTGGTAACAGATCATCAAAAGGCTGTTTTGCACATTAACCACTAATTCTTCTTGCTGGATGCAAAGAGAAACAGAAAACTCAGAAAAACCAATTAAGGATCCACAGGAACATAACGATGGGCTCATTCAGGACTGCACTTAGTGCACAAAATAATTAATGGACATGCAAAGACAATACTCACTGTGAACTAAAAGGTTACAATTCCAAAATAGTCTTCAAATGTACTCTGAGGTAGACTGTGCATTCCCTCCTTTATCATCCCAGATGATTAAAACAGAAAAACAGCCCTTAAGTAATATCTTACATAAGGCCATTGGTGATCATGCTGATGTCATGAGAAAGGCATAAAGCTCCCTCTGCAAGCTTCACCAACAGAACTTCCTATGGAGGAAAGGGGGACAAAATAAAACAATTTGAAGATGCTACCCCAGTTTATGTCTGCTAATAGTTTATATAGTCCTGCAGGAAAAGAGCAGGCCAGGAGAAGTCATGCACTTCAACATCACTACCTTCCTGGAAGAAGTTGTGCAGAATCAGAAAGTTTAGATGCCCTCAGTTGCCATCCTAGCAGCTTTCTCCCTCCTTTTCTGCTTTGATAAATCATTTATTAGGACAGCGTTTTTAAATAATCCCTGGGGCTGGGGGAGGGGTTAGGGGGGACAAGGAAAAAAAGAAAAAACACCAACATCCCCCCCATAAAATAGATTTATCACAAAACGCTGTCCTCCTACCAACCATCTTCAGATCAGAACATATATTTCTCTGATTATTAATTAACTGACGCACAGAAAGAGCTTCAAGCTTTTTAACCTCCCCCTTTCTTTTTTGTCCTTCAAGAGTGTAGATGACAATGCAGGGGTGGTGTTAAAAACACAGATAGCATGTGCAGTACTACCATTATGCTTTGAGCCCATGGGCTCAAACATTAAAGCCATTTAGGAAACAAGTATTTAAGTTGTTCTCCCAGTACACACATTCTGTTCCCAGTCATACATGTTTAAATCTCTCATAGCACCATTAACCCTGCGGACATGGATGAGAAGAAACCTAGATGCTTAACTGGCAATAGTGCCAATATAACAACAAAAAAAGTCAAATCTGCCAGTAAGTATTTGACCTGAGAAAAGAAAGGAATATGCCCATTATCTGCCTATCCCTTATAATTGTGCCATCTCAACTCTCAGAATAAGCCATCTTCTCTTTGGAGTTAGTTAATCTAAATACCTTCAACAATATGAAGCACAACTCCACATAAATAACAGAAAGCAGGAGAGTTGGATGGACCAGCAACTTCTGAGCGTATCAGGCCCCCTAAAAATTAAAACAGTGAAAAGAAGCTAGAGGAATTAGCTCTGTCTCTAGAATGTGCTCACAAGGAAAGTGCACAGTTATTAGCATTTGCCCTTCTTCTCTTTCACCAGGCCTCCCATCTCATCTCCTCTATCAGGAGGAGATTTTTATATTGCATCAGTGGATATCAGAACAACCAAGGAGAAAACTTCTGGTCCAAATCTGCAGGCAACTAATACCAAAATCAGAGTACGACTCCCAGCTTCATTATCTGGTCTAAATGAAATATAGTGAGCAAATGCACTTCTGATCTCTCTTATTAGTCCCATTTGTTAAAATGCGGCATTATTTACAGCTTTGCACAGAATGAGGAAATGGGTTAGAATTCCATTTCAAAAGCAAAGTGATGATAAAAACTAGTGTAGCTTTGTGAGCTTATCTCACAGCAAGGTTCTTGTAGAGGTATGATTATACCATCTCAGCACCAGGGCTTGTCATCCCACTAAGGTCTAGTCATGGCAAAAGTAAACAAATAGTCTGTCATACTGGGCCACATTTCTGGAGGGGGTTGCATACATTAGGAGTTTGATTAACATCACTTTGGGGAGTGCCTCACCCAAGGTCTAGGCAGTTAACAACATCTTACCTTGAGATATCACTCCTAGTTATGGAACCAGGTAAATCCTACAATAGAGGTACCTTGATTTAAGCTAAGGTGCCTGCCTTCATTGCAGCCAGCACTGGTCCCTGATACACAGCCAAGTGGGATTTGATTCATTTGAGCACAGCTAAGAGTACCCTGAAAAAAGAGAGAAATATTGTTCTACACTCCATTGACTAGATCTCCACTGATTATTGTAGGGTGTTCTGTTCACAAGTGGATGAACATGTAGGCACAATCAAGTCAGTAGGAGGGATGTTGAAACAGGAGTAGTTACAAGAGTAGAAATTAAAGTTCCCAGGCAAGATAGGTTCTCTAAAGACATGGTCTAAGCAATTATTCAGCTGCAGCCAACTCGGTTTTGGTATTTGATCACTACATATATATTAGTGCAGTAAACATACCTGGCACTTTCCCCTAGCACTGGGAACAGCTGGCACAAAATGGCCCACGCCCAAATTATTAAATTTTCTCACTTAGAGTATCATGACCACATCCAAGTTAACTTCTGAAAACAGCCTCTGTTCTGTGCTAATACTCAGGCTTTGTCTAGAAATTCTTTGGAGTTAAGCGCAAGTCAAAAAATTCAGCAGTACAGATTATTAGGTTCCCGTTTCTCTGAACTTCCTTGGCACAGTTTTAGTCTACTGATGCAGTTGATGTCTGTTGGTCATGAATATTAGCAATCCTAACATGATCTTAAAAAGAAATGGCTTTCACTACGTCCTATATTCAAAGATATGAGGTATGTAGACAACATATTTAAAGCTGGAGATCAACTAAAGCACTCTCAAGGGAATCTGAATGAATTGGGTGAAATCAGGAGGTGTTTAATTTATTCTTTCACTGAAATTGAATCATAGGACTTTGTTGACTAATAGATTATTCAACTAGTCAGATGTGAACTGGGAACATCACCAGGCACTTACTGGCTAATAAGTGATTGCAAGAGCACATCCACTGCTATTGAATAATACCCCAGCTCATTACTCTCCAGTTTTCTGCCTAGGAATTGATGATTGCTGTGAGGCTTGAGCAGTACTTTTTATGACATCTTCTGAGCTGCCGTGTTGGTACCCCCTCATCCAGGTGGTTGGCAGGAAAACTGCGTGGACAGCCAGTTACTTGGAGCTTTGGCTTCAAGAGGGGAGGACAAAGAGGGATATCTGTTTATTCCATGTACCTCCCTTGTAAAACCACATGTGCCATACTCAGTACACCTGAACTATCTCACTTGGAGTCTAAGACCTGTCATGAAGTTACATTATTAGCCAAAGGCACAGCTGGAATCCAGGAGTGAGAAGGTACCCTTCCATATGCAGCTCTGTCATTTTCAAAGGGAAGCCACCCTGTGAGACTTGTTTTCAAGGAGGAACTGGACCAGGGAGGAGGTGCTGCTGAATGCATTCACAGTACAGTCCAAGGCTGTAAGCCAGGCCTGGTGCTGTTGTCAGGAGCAGGTGTATACCTGGCAGCAAACACTCAGCATTAGCTTTTTGAGGGGCTCAGAGACTGTCTCTTCATTTCAGGCTGTCTGTTGAGAGACACCAGGTTCCTAGGACTGGTTTGTGCTGCCAGAGCCTTGCAGGGGTGGGTAAGCAGATGGCTTTGTCTGGAGTGCAGGCTGGTCCGGGCTAGTCTCACCCAGGGTTTGTGCTCAGAAATGTTGGCAGGGACGTTTCTGGCAAAGATAGCAGAGGCAATTCTTGTACAGCGTGATGACCCCCTGCCTCACTAATGTCTCAGACCCATGGTCACTCCAGCTACAGTCATACACAGAACGAACAAATTAGGCTTTTTTTTAGATCTAACATTAAAAAAAAAAAATCAACCCACACCAAAAACCCTTCCCGAGCTAAATTCATTAGATGCATTGCATCCTCTGTGTTTCTGACCTATCTTGACTTGTCAGATTGCCAGAGAACTAGTCTTCCATCGAGTCAAAGAATGTCATTTTAAGTGACCCATAGATACAACATTCAGTCACTGTAGTTTCTACTGCTGGATATGCTCTGTGGTTGATTGGATGATTTGCTGGTAAAGTAGGAAACTACTCAGGGAAACCATGTTAGGAAGGTACTAGTGTTCATCTCTCTCAACTGCAGAGTCAACATAAAGTCTGAAGAAATTGCCAGTTATTAAAGGTCTTTATATTGCTTAGCTGGCCAACAATCAAACTATTCATGCCAATGAATATCATAACGGAGAACTTATTAAATTCACATTTTACTTATATTGTCATAATAAGGAAGTAACAGTAGGTATATCAGATTCCCCTCATCGTTAAGATTGGAAGGCAAAGGAAAATTTATGCTGGCAAGTTAAGAAGGGTCTAGAGGTTTACCCCAATCATGATAGAGGGAAAGAGAGTAAGATAGAGTGCCTTGAGACCATGCGTTACATCTGCTGACTCCCAGCTCAAAGGTGACCCAAATTTTGTGTGTGCTGGTTCAGTGGCACCAACATTTGGATCCCTGTGCTTCACATAGTCTTGTGTTCAAACTAGCACTCAGACCAGGCACTGTGTCCTGGGACACTGATCTGTAACAACCCCTCCTATCCTTTGTCCCACATTGGCAACCATCCTCTCCTCACTCTCCTGACCACCCGCCCACCCTCCTACCTGCTCACTTCCCCCCTCTCAGAGCCCTCACCCCCCTCCCCATGTTCATTCTCAGTGGTCGTTGCATGTACGTGCCTTGGCACCCTTCAGCTCATTAAGCCCCCTGCCTTGCCTCATGTTTTGACAGGTTTTGTGAGTTTTGACAATCCTGCCAGTGCCCAAGCTGCTATCCAGGCCATGAATGGATTCCAGATTGGCATGAAGAGGCTGAAGGTGCAGCTGAAGAGGCCAAAGGATGCTAATCGTCCCTACTGAAGAGTTGTGGGAACCACTGGATACCAAGCACTAGCACAGGTAACTGCATGGGGAAAGGGGTGTCAGCTACAGTTGTAGCGTCTCTCTGTGTTGTAGACCCTCAGAAATATACAGTTCTGTGACTCTCTAACTTCTGCCTTTTTCACTCTGGCTAGAGCCACTCTGCACAGACACACACCCCCACATAAACTAGGGACTGTTTGTGTGTGTATGTCTGTAGAAAAAGAGGTGGAAGGATGCTTAACAAGGGATGAGCCAAGTTACTCACCCCAGCGGCATCCTGCATCTCTAGAAAGTGTTTCTGGTCACTAGAGGAGAGTCAGCAACTGTACTAATTCTCCTTGCTCAGCCAAAGAGAGCATTTTTAGTGCCTGAAGAAAATCTGCAGTTGAGAGGTGGGACTGGGCTGCGGTTTAATCCCAGGTGACTGGACTGGGACAGTGTCTGTCTCAATAGCTCTGTGTTGCAAACGTTTCAAAGCATTCTTCATTCTTCATGCGGTAAAGTCTGTATCCAATTTCATCTCAGCATAATAACTTGATGTAAATATGTCTCCCTAACAACCAAGTAACTCCTAATTTATTTCTTCCCAAACCCAAGAAATTAATAGAGGGATCCATGTTCACTTCTTCCTGAGTTGTTTTAAACTTCTGTGTGTAGATAAAACCCAACCAAAGCCAAGGAAGTTTAGCTCAAGCAAGGACCTAGGGTCTCAGTGTTAGACTTATGTACTGTGTGTTGCTGGAAAGAAGCCAGCTTGATGCTCCAAGGGAACTTATAATACATGTAAAAGCATCAAAAGTATCAGAAGCAGCAGGCTGGAATCCCAACCTATCACCAATAACAAAAATGGAGATATTTCCAAAAATGGAAATATTTTCCACCACTGGCTGGCTCTTCCATTAGATAATTCTTTGAGAAACAGAAATATTGACCCCTAATTATTTGTTTGCAGAGACAGGAAGTCTCCCTATTGTTAAAACAGTTCCACACCAGATAAACGCAGCAGCTAGGAAGGCCCTAAGCTGTAGCAAGCAATTTGTATTCCTGAATTAGTGATAAAGAGACGGGTTAGGTGACCTTTCCATGCCATTTTAGCTGTAATGTCTAAGATTCCGTGATTTTGATTCAGGCCCTTTTTGACTCATCTAAGACAGGCAGGAAATCCCTATCTTCAACTTTCCCAAAGAAAAATGGAGTGGTTTAATTTTTCACTGGTATCTCTAATATCTTTGAAAAATGTATTTTTCCAGTCTTCAGAGCAGTACCCTGTTCCCAGGGAATTAAGGAATGGGATCAAAATGTTTTTGAAAGAGGTGCTGCACTGAAGACAATGTAAAAGAGATTAAGAAACCTTCCAATAAACATATCAGGTGCATGTGCAAGAAACAGGTCCGTAGTTTAGACTCTCCTTTATATGTGACCATATGAAAATAACTGTCAATGAATTTTCCCTCTTCGAATACCTCTTTTCTTTTCCTTGCTTATGAAAAGGCCTCTTGGAAGCTTGAAACCAAAATATGTTTCCATATCCAAACGCTTTTTGCTTCATCACACTGGCTTTGTACTGCAGGCTTTGCTGGGGGAGAGCGGGAGATGCATGCATGCGATTTTGTTAAAGCAAGGACTGTCTTTGTCAGGAAGGTTTTCAGTAGCACCTGCAAAGGGATCAAGGAACACAAAGGTGTCCCTAGTTAGGCACCAAGAAATAGTTTTATATCATAGCATAGCTGTGATCACTGAGGATATGGTTGTTTCCTAAGTGTGTAAGAAGATACAGGGCTGTGGACACCTGTGCTGTTAAAGATTTAAGTCTATGGTATTCTTATTATCATGGATCATTATGAAGTGCTCTTCTTCTACATGATCAGGCTGATGCTGGGTTCTCAGCTTGTTTTCCTGTAAAAGGATTACTCACTAGTAGGACTGAGATTTGTTGTTTGCGTTATTTTTTTCCCCAACAAATTATATAAAAAGGTCCGAGTAGGTAAAATGGTAATAAAATTTCATATGTCTCCCTTAGAGAGTTTTTTCCCTTTCCTTTGCTTCTACAAAGCAGAAGAGTCTTGATGTATTGCCTCTAAGTAGGAAGTCCTTTAGCCTTCCTGGTTTTTATTTTGGTTTTAATGCTTTGCAAAATCATTCAGTTGTTACCACCGTGTCACTTCCATACTTGGCTTACAGGAGAGTTTTTTAGAGATCCTGCCAAAATGGAGTAAGGTCCTTATTCTCTTGTATACTCACACCTTGGCGAGACCTTTGCAGGAGCTGTACCTGGCTTTTAGAAAAGGAGAAAAAGGTTTTGTGTATGTATTTTTTCACCTAACAAAGGGAATTGCCTGAGTGCTTGTGGCCCCAGGAGGACATTGCAGGAGCATATCCCAGGGAAGGATTTTGTTTAGCACAGGGAGTACCTTACTGCATAAGACTGGAGAGAACACTTGGTGACAGCAAGGGTACCCAAAATATCAGAAGGGCTTAAACCCAGCTCTTCCTTCAGCTCATCTGCTTTCCAGTGCTTGGAAACATCGATACCAGCACCTCAGAAGCAGACAGTGCTCTTACTCATGGTGTTCACAAGTCAGCTTCCCACCAGGGCTGGGCAATAGCTGTCAGCACTTGCTAAGCACTCAGTTGCTAAGCCTGACTCAGAGATAGGTCAGTTGTTCCTGGCTCGGCACGGTGTTACTGTACCCCCACGGGAGTTTGATTTGCAACTTCCTTTAACTGATAGAAACACAATAACTCCAGTATGGTTTTTTATCTATCTGTACTTTCGCCGCAGCTCTTCAGGGTCTTTAATTCCAATTTGAAGCATGTGTATAACCATATTGACATCAGGGCAATTACTCATGTGCTTCAAGAAACTTTTTAACTGGGTTTTTTTTAAGGAAGTATCTCGTTTTATTGAATTCCTTTCAAAATAAGAAGATACCAACAACAACAAAAACAACAAAAAGTTGCACCCAGTTTGATGTAATTCACCAGACTGCTTATTTCCTAACTTAGAGAGAAAGATCTTCACTCAATTTTAATTCTGGATGCATTTCTTTAAAAAAAAAAAAAGTAAAAATCTCCCTTTTGGGACACAAGCAGTCTAGGCCACAGTGATTTGAACTCCTTTATTTTCATTGCAAGTGCTCTAAAGTTGCTGTCAAACACTGAAAGGGTCTCTGTGATGTGGCAGATAAGCTGCAGCAAGCAAAGCTCTGAAGAATTTAGATGGCAAAATGTTTCCAAAATGGCTGCCTCTGTTCTCTTTTTTCTTTCTAATTAAAGAGGTGGTTGTGGGAAAGTAAAAGGGAGGGTGGGAGGGGAGAGAGGGGGTAGAGAAAGGGTGGGTTGGGAGAAAGCAAAAGAGAGGAGAATCATTTGAGGCAACTCTGCCAGAATCAATACATTCTATTACCAATCCCCCCTCAGGACTAGGAGGCAAAGATTCAGAGGCGTTTTGTGTGTCTTTCATATAGAAAATGCACAAAATAATTAAGAAAAAAACAACCTGAAATCCACAGCTCCCTTGGGTGGCCATTCCTAGGAGCCCTTCAGTACCCTGTGCTGTGAACAAAGTTTCAGGTACAACTTGCAGTGTCTGGGGCTGTGTGTGAGCCCTCTGCACGGCCAGTGCCAGGGAGCACTGCCGGGACAGGCAGGGAGGAGAGCTCTCCTCTGTTCCTCCCCATGGGAGCAGATGTGATCAGTTCAATTCCAGCCCTCTGCACTGGGTCTGGGAGCTCGTTGTGGTGCCCCATCCATGCTCAGTCAGTATTATCCATGGTAGGATAATGCTGCCCATGGTAGGATAATGCTGCCCAGAAAACTGCATAGGTCACAGCTCTTTTTAAGGACATAACACAGAGCAGCCCAGAACCATCCAGCTGATAGATCAATAAAAGACATTACACACAAGAGCAGTGAAAATCCTGTCCATTCCACTTCTGTGGCTTCATTACAGTGACTGATCATTAGCAAAGAGATGCTTTCCACCTTGGACAGATACTCTGCTGTTGAAGTTTTATTTAAAGCTAAAGATGGAGGGACATTTGGGTGAGACTGACTGGGAGCACTGGCATGAAACTGAGAGAGACAAAGTGAGTGTGAGTGAGACAGACTGAGTGAGGTAAAAGGGAAACAGAAGAGTGGGGGAAAAAAAGGCCAACAGTAAGATTTTCTTAGCTGTGCTCCTAAGAATAGTGACAAAACATTAAACGAATGCAGTGTCCAGGCAACCCGCTTCTCCAAAACACCAGGGGAAATAACATAGGCCAAAGTTCAAACACAAAAAAAAAAAAAAAAAAAAAAAAGATGTTCACGTCCTCCTTCACAGCTTCTTGAACCTGTGTGGTTTATTGCAGAACGTGTGAAACTGGAAAACTTTGCGTTTTTCTCTTTCAGCTCCCTAATAAGAGAAAAAACCCAACCAACCAAACAAAAAAAAACCAAACAAATAAAAAAACCCCTTCATTTTATAGTAAGTAGACACTATCAGCCAAAAATAAAACAAACAAGCAAAATTCCAAATGCCCATAAACAAACAGATGTGAATGGAAAATTTCTGGCTTCTCTTGTCATTTCAGATGACTTCAATGCAAAGTCTAATGAAAGTGTATTTTTTACTGATTTTTTTTGCTGCTTATGCCTCTCAGATAAGTTTCTATTACCTCCAGTGAGAGGCTATTCTGCAGCTGCATTGATCTCACTGTTTTCCATTAGACTATTCATCTTGAGATTCAAACCAAATATCTTTTATCAGGATAAAATCCCATTTCTTGTAGTTATGCCTCCTACAATCATGCTAACCAGCTCCTCTTCCACCTGCACAGATTATTGTTGTTTCCCTCCTTTAGTCATCACTTAGATCATTTAGGACTTGCTTACATTATGGAAATTTGCACTAGTATAATTGCATCAAAACAGTACTCCAGCACAAGCTTAATGTGACTGAATAAAGAGAGAAAAAAATCAGCACAGCTTAATTTAGGAAAGTCTGTTTAGGTACTGGAAAAACATCACCTCAGCCAATATTTTTTTCTAATCTTTGGATTACTTTTGTTTTTCATTTCCACTGACAACTGAGATAAAATTAAGCATCTCTCACTGTGTTTGCAACCCCAACTTTGTTGCTGTGCTTGTACTGAGAGAAAGGACATGAATTTTGGTGGGAGAGGCTGAAACAAAGCTCCTGAAGATGTTTGCAAAACTGACAAGGAAACTCTTTACTGGCTGATAGTTTTTAACCTGCCTGCCCATTTAAATTACTTATAACTTTATTATGGTAAAATTCTCATGTCTGTTCTATAAACCACAGTTTCGATACCAGAGCATGCAAAATCCCATTTGCTAATTATTGTATTCTAAGATTGGCATACAATATAATGCACTGATGGAAAACGACAATAATTAATTACTGAATTTACTCCAAAATTACAATCAGTAATTACTGCTCTGAGACTGAGTTCCATTCAGCAATATTTGGAACTTGTTCTTCCTCAAAGCAGGGCAGCTTTTCAGGAGTATTGCTGTGTTTGCATCTAAATGAGTCCATGTAGGTCACTAACGGATCCATGCTATTTGTCATGGGACTGATAGAGCAGTACAATGCAAAACCATAACACTTTCCCTCAGTTCAGAGCAGGAATTCTTCATTAAAACCCATGTCCCCCCCCCTTTTTTTTTTAATGTTAGATAATATAATTATTTCAGTACTAAATAATAGATGTGAAAGCAGCCTCCCATTTCTCATCCCACTGTGATGCTCTTGGTTCCTATGATCTGAAGTAAAATTTTGGTGTCTTGTGAGAACTTTTGCCAATGACTCAGCCAACAAAGAGCCTTCTGACTTGTCCGTGCTGTGAAAAGACCAGGAGCTTGTTATGATTGTGCCCTCTTCAAAGACTTCCAACAGCAAAACATGCAAAATTGTAGGGTTGACTGAAGGGTGGTAGTGTCAAATTCAACAACTTGACCAACAAGATTGGTATGGGAGCTCATGTGGACAATGTCACACAGATTATCTGAATAAGTCAGATTTTAGAGCCTCTTGAGCTCAGTGTGAGCTTCAATTGTGTTAGTTAATGGGCAGCTGCAGTAATCTGAAAACAGCAGCCTTTGAAGGAACCTTTTACTACATTCATTCATCACAGAGATTTGCTAGGCCAGTGTACAAGGGACTGCAACTTGAAGAAAAGCTGGAAAATATAAGAAAAGGAAAGGGCGGGTGTTTTAAACAGCCATGATTTGGAATGAGGGTCGAAGAGATGGAAAAGCACAGGAGACACCCATAGCCAAAATGTTTTTTTCAGCAGCAGCAGCAGCAGCAAACACTGGCAGAATGAATCTTCTGCTAAACAAAATATGTACAAAGAGAATGATAGAAGGGAAAGACCCACAGTGAAAGAGGCTTATGAAAATTCAGGATGAGTCTTAAAAAACCAAGCATGGTCATTTTCCTGCAAGACCATCAAATAAGGCTACTCGGGGAGAGAGCAAAGGGCAAGTCATTTGAAGCTCATTTTATGGAATCAGAAAGGTCTAGGGCTTTAGAGATGTTCCTCTCAGATGGCCCCATATTTGAAGGCCAATAGAGCTGTCTGTGGTGAGTTTAGTTAATGAGAACATGAGCATCATGAACATGCTTTTTTTTGTCCAGGTAGGGATAATGTGGACAGTATAGGACAAAGGTAGGGCACAGCCCTCTGGCTCTAAGTAGAAGTGAACAGCAGAGAAGGTTAACACAGGAAACTGGAAACTCTCAATAAATTTAGAGTTACAAGTCAGCCTCAACATGTGGTTCACAGGACTCAGGTCACTTGTGCAGCATTGATCAGTAAGCTGAAAATGATCCTATCTTTTTGTCACTGACCTTTGAGAGCTACTGCAGAACCATGAATTGAAGCTGTATGGGGTAGTGTTTGGCACTTACACTGTAGAGATAAAGAAAAGGGAGGCTAAAAAAACTCCATGAAATTTACTCTGCAGGGGAAAACTGCTACAGGAGTTGGCAAGAATCTTAATAAGGGGTTGCAGAGTACTCCATCAATGTGAGCACCTTAAATTGATGTCCTTATGGTTTGGAAGGCATATACAATCAGCTGCACTAGGACACTGTTTCTCTTTCCCACGGTTATACCCAGTGATATAGCAAATGCAATAATTGCATATTTGAATAATTCATGGGTACGGTAACTTTGGCCAGATACAAGTGAATATCAAAACTCTGGTCTCTGAAGTGTTTGATTCAGCTGTAGCAGAGAATTGAAGGTTTACGGTACAAACCCTGCTTCTCAAGTGTCTTTCATCCTGCCCTGTGACTGCAGTTAGGAAAAAAAAAAAAAAAAAAGAGAGAGTTTTCATTTCAAACGGTTCGTTTTTCCACTTAGCTGAGCTTCATCCAACCTTTTTGAAATATTTGGTAGAAGGCTGAGCTGGAGGGGAAAGTAGAACAGCAGTTAAGTCATTCCCCAAGCAAGAAGCAGAGTAAATGAAAACTCAATGCTCTATCTGGAAAGGTACTAACCACAACCATGATCGGGCTAAGTTCTCATGCAGCGTCAATCACCAGCTTCTCTGAAGTCAGTGAAGTGACACTGATTTATGGCAGCCAAGGATTCAGGCCCACTATTACTTATTTAGCTCTAAATGTTCTCCCAGCAGAGATGTTTCAATTATTTGCAATTCTAGAGGGAGGCACAATGTCACCATTCTGGCCACTGTGGTCTTCTTAGAGCAGAGAGACTGTGAAATGATCATGCCTATCTCCAAACATCTCTGTGGCTTATTTTAAAATCCCCTTATACAACAATGACTGACAAACAGAAGAAATTCTCTTGCACCCCTGGAAAGCTGCAGTTCCACTCTCCAGTAATCCTCTTCAGAAGGCAGATTTCTCCCATTATTGGGAGATACATTTTCCTTCCCCACCTTTTCAGATATCCACTTTTTCCTATGTAAGAAACATCCATCTGTTCTATGCAAAGCAGGGTAACACTTTAAAATCCTCGCAGTGACAAGATGCCTACCTTTGAGATTTCTGGCTATATGAGGCCCAGTCCTTGAAGCCAATAGATATCTGTTGGTTGATTTGGATGCACTGTGGACCATGGCCCTGATTGTTATGGTAGAGTCTGAAAAAGCAGGTTGTTCCACAAGAAAACAGGTTTTCACCACCTTGATTTCTAAGGATTTGGAAATGATTGGGCCATTAAACCCAAGGGCTGTGCAGTCAGCTACAAATGTGTCTTTGTTGGAAAAGATACTCTATTTTTCTTTACTCTCTTGAAACTTTTCCACTCAGGAGTAGAGGTTGCATCCCATTTCCCATAACATATGAGAAGTGAATGCTTTCCATGTTCTTTATTTTTCTCTGTGCATTTTCCTTGTATGGTACGTATTTCTCCACCATGACGGACTGGACACTGGGAAAGGGAACCAGGCAGGTAGCCCAATTCCAGCTTTAGGAAACTGGGCTCTTACATGTCAGTTTTTAAGAGACTTGGTGCTTTCAGAGGGGGGTTTATCTGAGAGACTTCTGTCTTCTACTCTTATCTCACAAGAGCATTATTTTGTACAGACTGTACAGACCCTGTTACAAAAAATCCCGACAGGAATTCCTATAGGTCTTGTTCCCGTTACCTGTGAAGCACTTTGTAATGCAATTTAGAGAAGGGTGTACAGATCGTCATCAGGAGTAAAGGAATGTCTCACTCCTGGAGAACTATTCCTACACTTAAACCTGAATGAAGGAATTAATGTCTCAGTAGATGGCTTTGCTGAGGAGCATGCTAAAGGGCTGTTAGTAAAGGCACACAGACTGGCACCAGGGCTCTCTCTGGGGTCTTCTCTCTTTCACAGACCTACTTCCTGACAGCCTGACTTCTGATACTCACCAGGGATTTCTGGAAGTAACCCCAGAATGTTTATTAGGATTAAAATGCAAACAATTTCTTTGTTCAGAAATGCTCTAGAATAAAGGAGTTGTCCTGAAGTTCACAGGTATCTGGACAAGTGCTGGGCCTGCCCTTCACCTGGGAAAAGAGTAGGCATTAACAGAGTGATGATGATTTGTGCCAGCTAAAGACTTGTGGGATTTGGCCACTTATTCTCAGGGAGCAGAAATCTTCTGCTTTTTCTCTTCTAATCTTTCAAATTGCCTCTGTAATTTTTCCCCAAGTTACGTGTGCTCAGTGTGTTCTGTCGA
This sequence comes from Manacus vitellinus, assembly GCF_001715985.3. Taxonomy (NCBI): domain Eukaryota; kingdom Metazoa; phylum Chordata; class Aves; order Passeriformes; family Pipridae; genus Manacus; species Manacus vitellinus. Next base: position 6,603,787 of record NW_021940553.1, read on the forward strand.
GGTGAGAAGTGGTAATGTCACTCTGCTCAGAGTTTTATGGTTCACAGAAGGCAGGATTTGTATTGAGATAGACAGATAGATGGATGTCTGGTGCCTGAACACAAGGTATTACAGAGATTGACCCAAAATTTTCAACGCTAAAATCCCAAATGATAGACTAAGGGAATATCTGTCTAGGAGATTTCAGATGGATGTTATCTCTTATTTCTGATTAACACAAACCTTTAAAAGCATATCATCCCTGTCCCTTTGCCCAAATAATTGGAGAAGATCAGAGTAAAGAAGGATCAATAGCAAATAAGTGGTCCACATTTTCTCAGGTGTCAACGTAAAGGAGGTCAAATATGCCATACTGGGAAGGGAAGGACACACAGTTAGGGCAGTCTGGTTTGCATTCACATAGGGACCATTCATCATGATGAAGGTGGTGGCAAACCCTGTTGCCCACGTCCAGCGCAGGAAAGGTAGCAGTGATGCTCATGTCCCCTGGACAAACCAGGCTCAGGGCCACCCTGAAATCTGGGCTCTCTCTGTGCATGAGAGGGAAATGGAAAGGAGCAGAATTGCTGGCTGACAGGAGCAGTAGGGACACCATCCTGCCAAGCTGCCTGCGGAGCCTGGAGCTGCCTCCTAATGAAGGCAAGCGGCTGGTCACAACTGGAGGCGAGCTGTTCCCCATTTGTTTGTGCTCCTTGGAGTGGCAGGGATCCGCTCTCCATCAGAATAATCCAATTGAACAAAATGATTCATATTAGCAGGCACATCTGTCTGAGGCCAAAGCAGAACCCTGGTGTTAGTTTAATAAATGGCGTTCATTAAACTCAGCTGAAAATATAATCTGAAGAGACTGATGGGGTGAACAGAGCAAAGAATAAGCAAAAGGAGTTAGCAATTATCAGATGTCATTTGTTCTACTGGTACCACGGAATTGGAACTTGTTTGCTGAAATCTTAATTTCATTTTGCTGAGGCAGAATTCATCAGAGAAGCTTATGCTGCAGCTATGATTCCTGTTTGTCAGATCTTGGTAGGGAATGGGGCATTTTTTTTTTCCTTCTTTTCTACCAAAGCACTGAAGGAGCATGTCCCATCAGAGAACCCAAGGATAGGAGAGGTGGAGGGAGCAGCCTTGCCTTTGCCATGGAAAGAGTGCCAAATAAAGTTCCTTGCGTTGCAACGGAGAGAACACAGGCAGTGCTTTGGGGCAGGAACTTTGGACATTTCCAATGCAGCACAAGTCATAGATCTTCCCAGCTCCTCTGTCATTTCTCCTCTGTACCAAGAGGGTGTATAAACTCTTCTCATTTGACTTCAGAAGCATTTTACACTGTAAAGGGTAGGGGCCAATAGCAAGTGTTTCCCTCTTTTCAGACTCTGCAAAGGGTGGATTCTTCTTGGTGGTTAGGTCGGGGAAACTCCCACAGCTGTGGACTGGTGGCTGTTCAAGGCAACACAGGGGAGGAGGCACAGGCACTGAGGTGCTCAAGGCAGCCCACATGGTCAGAGCTTAACCTCGATGGTCACAAGCTGCTTCCTTCAGGCACAGCTCTCACCCTGTTGCCAGCTAGGCCAGTTCAGTTATTTGGCGTTAGCATTCCTGGACATAAGTCTTTACACAAAACACCGAATCCAGAGGGATTGCTCTTAGGAGGGAGAGCTGCCTTTCCCAATTCCTGTTGAGCAGAGACAAGCTTCTTGGGACTGACTTACAGAATGGTCACCATTTGAAGATTGGCTGGACAACCTGTTTCTTGTGAGTTGCTTTGATTTTGTTGAGTTTTAACTTCTCCCTGAAGGTATTCAAATGGTCTTTGGTGAGTTCCAGAAGAAGACAAGAAAGGATTTTATATTTATAGACTTGCCAGGGCAGTCTATTGAGTCCCAGCCAGTCAGAAAAAATCAGAAGAATAATGGAGGAGAGGGGAAACCTTGACCTCATAAGCTTTCAGTGTTGATTAGTTTGTTGGTGTCAGGAACCTTTTCCTGTTCGGGGCAGACTAACTGTGAAATAACTTTTTTTCTGCTACTCTTTAATCTGTCTCCTGTATTCCCAAGGGGAAGGAGGAGCCAAAACCTGCCTTCCTGGAGTTCTGCTTCAGAGGAAGCAAGTGAATGAACTTGCACACCAGCAGTGAGGGGCTGCTGGGTTATTTCTTTTCCTGAGACTCATCTTCTCAATGTGCCCTTTGTCAAGAGGCTGAGCACATTCAATTTCCCTCGAAATTCTGTAAGAATCAGTGGTGGACATGAGCCATTGTGGAGATGGTCAGAGGTTTTTCTTGCCCTGATGAGTGCAGGAGAAGGAAAGAGAGTTGCAGAGATGGGTAGCATCTTTCTGAAGTTTGCCCTGGACTCCACCATCACTGGCAGATTTCCTTCACAGCCATGGAAGTGGGTGGGACATGCACTTAATCCCACCTCTACTGGACCACTATCCCTCAGTCAGACTAATCCCTAGCCCTTAGGCACAGGGAGGAGCATAAAGGCTTAGGTTAATGTGATCCTGTCATTTGTATGAGACTGATGAGGAACTTGCTGAATTTTCCCAGTTCAGCTCTGTGGATCAGGGGAAGATAGCAATTCCGAGCCAGCACAGCTGCAGGAACAAGGGGACATGCCTCATAAGCACAGGCTGCCTGAGGTGACAAAGAACCAGAAACCTGAAGGACTGAGACTGATCAAACTCAACTGGATGTAAATACAATTTGGGATTTATTTTCAATACTCTTTGGAAAGTACATTGAAGTAATCTTATGAACCAGACATCATGGGAATCAGAACATTGGTTTTCAGTGCTTTCCCCAAAAAAATTGTTTTGTCTTTGATTTCTTTTTAAGTTCTCAGACAAAAAGTTTTTGATTATTTTTTAAGCAATCATAATTTTTGACTGATCACCTGCATTTTCCACTAAGAAAGGTTTGGAACAAAAATGTGCTACAACTCTAAATTAGGACCATATAAATACCTCAGCTATAGCAGTGAAATGAGTCACAGACACAAGTCACATGCATAAGTGTTTTCAGAATCAAACTCTGAGATACTAAAATTTGCCGAGTGATGTGAATTCTTCAGATGGAAACTGCTCCAATTATATGGAGGAATTCTTGCCTTATCTTTCTCCAACTCAGAAAGAGTTATAATCTCAGTGAAAATATCTTCATTCAGAAGCATCATGCAGAATGTGGCTTCAAGAATGTTTTTGAGCTTTTTAACAAAAAATTAATAACATTTAATAATTAATAGAACTGTATAAGCTTATTGAATCGTCCTGGGCTTTAATCAATTTGAAATATTTGGGGCACCAGTTTCCACCTAACTGCTCCTTGCTGGAGGTACATTAGAGTTTTAGTGCAATTAAAACGAAGCAGGAAATATTTTTAGCTAATTGCACTGTGCACCTTGAAGGTAATTTGAAGCTGCAGGCAAAAAAAATAAAATATCAGAAGGAGTAATTGAGTATTGCAAGCTGGGAGTATGTGTTCCTGGCTGCATTCTGATTTAGAGGGGTACAGCAGCTAGGCGAGGTGCTGAACAGGCTTGGCAGAAGAAGAGTGAAGTCTCACTTCTGGGGAACAGTCCCAGTATATATATGGCACAGGACCAGCTTTGGGAGACTCACTGAGGACCCTGACAGGGATTTCAGGCAGGGAGAAGAGCTGGGGTCTCCTTCTTTCTTGGATGCAACCCCACACAGACACCACTCCAACACATCTTTCCTGTACCTGGTGAGCAACTACAGACCAAATTCTTACCCCAGAGCCTGGCAGACAGCTGTGGGCTATTGTGTCTTGTGTCAGGTACTTGAGCCCCAGGCAGGATGTATCAGGCAACCTACCAGGAGGTCACAGGCACCTTAATCGTACCTGCTGAGATCCATCAGCTGGGTTTGTCTGGGGTCTTGAGATCATCCCAGGAGGATGGTGAGGAAAGGAAGAGGAGAGTGAGCATCCCAATCTAACTGTCAGCAACAAAAACAGGAGAGTGTAGTGCTGGGTTCATCAGCATTTTGATAAGCTCTAATCACTCTATAAAGGCACCAGAAGAGAGTGGGCACTGAGGCTTTCTTACAGCTTCCCAATTAGACTTAGTTCTCAGCCATGTACATTTTTTTAATTAAACTGTTGGAACAATGCTCAGGAGATAGTAAACTCCTTGAGGCCCCCTTGTAATAAAGAACCTTTCATTATGTGCAGAAAGGCAGCTACCACCAAGCCTAATTTTCTCTCTCACCTAATGTTCACCTGCAGCAAAAGCAGGGGTGAGCACTCCTTATGAGGCACGAGAAATGCTCCTCAGGGCACAGGACCCACTGAGATGGCCATCAGGAGGGAAAGAGGCTTCAGGCTTTGCTAGAAAAGTAGCCATATGGCATTCATTTGACCTTTACCATCACTACCACTCTGCTTCCCAAAATGACCTGAGTTCATTGCACTGATCTTTGCCTGCAAAGCTCTTGGTTGGCAAAACACAGCTGAGAGAGGAACAGAGCTTACAGCTATGTTTGCATGAGCAAGTAAATTCTGGATGTGGCTGAGGAAGGTGAATAGGGCTGTGACCACTCAGCCCTTACCAAGCCCTTAATTGCTCCCAGCAGCAACCCTGGTGCCAGGCAGACCGAAGCCCCCTCCTGCACCAGCCCACCCTGCACCCCCATTCTGCCCAGCCCAGCCTTTCCTCCTGTCACACACCTTCACGTCTCTTTTGAGATGCCTCCCACCTCACTGTGATCCTCACCACACTGTGACCACCTCTTCTGCCACTGCTTGGGGACAGAGTGAGAAAAGGCAACACCACTCAGGGAGCCAGTGACATTTTCTGACCATCCGGGATGGCTCCTCCAGGAGCAGCTGCTCCTTTGTGGTGCTTTTTCATCCGCTGCTTGAGACTAATGGCTCTAGAAAAATAGATAAATCAGAGGTGACACAGCTATTGCTGCTTGACAATTTTTCATCAAACCAGCTGGGGGAGGAGTGGGTGACCAAAAAGTGACATTTTGACCAAACTGGATGTTTCCACAACAAATTTTCATTCTAGTAGATTAAAAAAGAAATGCAGACAGGAAAAAAAAATAATAAAAAAAACCCCCTATCTTGATTAAAAATATTGGCTTCAAAACACTAAATTCCTGTTAAAATTGGACTGGTTTTCAGATTGATTAAAAAAAAAGGCAAAAATTAATCTATTTCTCTGGCCACCTCCCCCACCCCAGATTTGTTTTGTTTATTAACTAAAATGTTCACAGGAAAGAAAGCCAAAATAATGACAATTTTCCCCTGGAAAATAATTGTAATTTTTCAACTAGCTTTTAATGTAACATAGTTAAATGAGAGCAACCCTAGTAACAACACTGCACAGCAAGTAAGTCATACAATTATTTGAAAGAAGGGCATTGCAATTTAAGCGCTAATTTCTATCATCACCTTAAATTTATAAATTAGAAAAATGAGGCAGGGTCATCAAGCATATTAACAAAAAAAAATACAGAAAACATTTGCATTTGAAATGCTGGACTCCCATCTCCCTGTTAGATCACATTGGCTTCTCTGTCTGTGTATGTGTATTTGTCTCTGCTAATATATATGTATATGTAATACCTCTGTACATATACATATGTAGGACATGTTTGTGTGCATATTCATGTATATAAAGATTCATATATACAATCTGTCTCCTCTTCAACCTTCAGATGTTAGAATCGAAGCATCTGACAAAAGCATTCTTCCTCCCCCCCCTCCCAAAAATATCATCCCAAGAGTCCAGGTAAATGTGTTGTTGTCTAGTATAAATTATCAGGCTTCTTTCAATCCCAGCATGGATGCAAATTCCCCTTCACTGCACTGCCCTTCCCACTCTAAGATATTTGGTCTCCTGATCTTGGACTTTCCAAAACAGCCTTAAAAGTGGTTGTCATAGGGATGGAGTCTGTTTTGGAGAGCCCTGCCTCCTTTATCCAGCTCTGCAGGCAGTCTGGCCAGGAGCTGGGGAAAGGGGGATCTGTGTGGGTTAGTATTGGGGTGCAGTCAAAAGGAGGGCTGAGGCAGAGGAAAAGCAGAGCCATCCAGCTTTGGAAGCAAGTTAACACAGAGACAAAAACAGAGATTGAAATTGCTATAGAAACAGGACAAAAGGTAAGGGAGAAAAACACGGGCTGGAATTTTAATAATATTGATTAGCTTCAGAGGCAATAGCTGTGAAGATCTGCCACCTGTAGAAAAAAACATCTCCAGTTCCTTCCAGTAGGTGTGCTTGGGCACAGGATCCAGCAGAGAGAAGGTCAGGATCCTGACGGTGATTTTGGGTGGAATGCAAAGGCACATATGTGTCTGTAACTAAACGGAGAATAATGTGCACTGCATAAAGGTGAAGAAGTGTGCATATGCCATGATCAGAGGCTTAAGTGTGAGCAGAGGAGGCTGCCACTTTGGTGCCGGAAGAAGTGAGAGCCCTTGGATTTCTTCAGGGAGAGGCTTCTCACCTCCAAGAAAAGAATAAAGAGGTAGAGATGATCAGTGGAGACTTGAGTAACAAGGACTCAGGGGAGAGACATGGCAGAAATGACGAGGAATTGGAGGCAGTAGATTTCTGCAGAGGAAGAAGAATTTCAACTTGGTAGCCCACCATGATGGTGGCAGTGCTGGACGGTTTGTGTGGTCCTGTGAAGGCACACAGCAAGCTTGCTCCTAAAGTTGGCTGCATTTGCAAGCTTAGCAGATATATAGTGACAGCTCCTGTGCTGTGGCACTCACCATACAGTCTCGGTTCTGTTGGGCTTGTGCAACATCTTGCGCACACCTCTTAGGTCATCTGCCTGCTGCAAGGGCATCATAGAGTCATAGCATATATTAGGTGGTAAAAAACCTCTAAGAACACTGAGTCCAACCATTAACCCAGCACTGACAAGTCCACCACTAAACTGTGGATCTAAGCACTGCATCTACACAACTTTTAAATACCTCCAGGGGTGGTGACACCACCACATCCCTGGGCATCCAGTTCCAGTGCTCGACAACCCTTTTGGTGAAGGAATTTTTCCTAATATCCAATCTAAGCCACCCCTAATGCAATTTGAGGCTGTTGGCTCTTGTTCTGTCTCTTGTTACCTGAGAAAAGAGACTGACTGCCACCTGTCTTCAACACCCTTTCATGCAGACAGCAATAAGGTCTCCCCTCAGCCTCCCACTGGGCCCAGTACTGACTCCTGGGGAACTCCACTAGTGACTGGCCTCAGCTGAATATAATTCCATGCACCAGCACTCTCTGGCCCCAGCCATCAGCCAGTTTTTTAGCCAGGGAACAGAGCATCCATCCAAGCCATAAGGAGCCAGTTTCTCCAGGAGAATGCTGTGTCAAAGGCTTTACTGAAGTCCAGGAAGTCAACATCCACAGCCTTTCCCTCATCCACTGAGCAGGTCACCTTGTCATAGAAGGAGACCAGGTTGGTGAAGCAGGACTTGCCTTTCCTAAACCCCTGCTGGCTGGGCCTGATCCCCTGGTTCTCCTGTGCGTGCTGTGTGATGGCACTCAGAATGATCTCTTCATGACCGTCCCCAGCATCGAGGTCAGACTGACAGACCTGTAGTTCCCTGGATCCTCCTTCATTCTGGCCCTTCTTGTGCATGGGCATCACACTGGCTAACCTAAATCAACTGGAACTTCCCCAGTTACCCAGGACTGATGATAAATGATGGAGAGCTGCTTTATGAGAACCTACACCAGCTCCCTCAGTACCCAGTACCTCAGTACATGGGCACCGAATGTGTCCTACAATCCAGAGATTATCCTTACAGTCCAATCAGAAACTGCTGTGAAAAGCTCCCCCGCAACAGAGATGTTCGTAGCATTAGGACTACTTTGCTGACAGCACAGGTTACAAGGACATGACTAGATTTATGTTTGTCTAACCAAGGCTTTAACTGAGATTCATTTCCCCTGATGGTATAGACCTACACCATAGCTGTCTCCTTCACAGTTAGTCAGTCAAGGTCCTCATTGTAATATGAGAGATACCAGCTCTTTGTGGCCGTGACTCACAGTCTCATCTGGAACAGTCCCTGAGGATAAATGAATTGGTTCCTGCTGTCCCTCTGTGTCTCCACTAATACTGGCTTAGAGTGATCTGCTCAGATGGAGGTGTCTTCATCGTGAATCCCATCTTTAAAACTTCAAGCCATTATGTCTATCCAGTGTTCAAGGAGAACAGTCTCAGGCCCCACTTCTGTGATTCAAAGAAGCAGCTGGGCATTTGCCCGATTTATTTGGTTATAGTTTGCTCAGTGGAACAAGTTCTTGGACATGTCCCTGGAGACTGCCAAAGGGTCTTCTCCCTTTCACTGACTGGGTAGATGCTGTAGACCCCTGCTTTAGAAGGACAGCTTTCATTTGGTGCTTGAAATACAGACCCAAGTTAGGCAGAGAGGATGACCACATGTAACTTTTGTTTGAAAGAACATTTTCAAGTGTTTTTTGTTGTTCTTTTAGCCTCAGCAAGTCCTAATCCTTCATTTGTACATATATATGTGTGTGTGTGCATGTGTGTTTCATCCAGTGTCTGAGGGTGTCTGTGGAGGACAGTCAGAGGGATGGTTGTGTCACCTGCAAAGCAGTGGTCACTGACAGACCAGCCTGGTCCTTCCCATTGTGCACATAAAATGTTTTCCCCAGTAAGGTTATGCCAAAGAACCTCTTCTCAGCCTGGGTCTAGCATCCACGTCTAAACCCATTGTCCACTGAGCTCCTACCCCTGACCTGGCAGACGGTGTTATCCCATACTCCAACCCCAGACAGGAGATGCATGTTGTTGCTACTTCCAGAAATAGAGCAGGATGGTGTTTGTTCCAACAGATGTCTCCCATTCCTGTTGCCTCCTTGGTCTATTCAGGGAAGCAAAGCCTGTTAACCCTTTCTTTTCCTGCTGGCACAGCTGAGGTAAGGAAAGAGATAGGTCTTGCTGTGGTGCTGACAGACGTCCTTCCTGTCCCAGCTGCTTGTTTTCCTGTATTATGACATGACCAGAAAGCCCAGAGGGGTAAGAGAGATCCTAGAAGCCTGTTTCTCTTCCTCATGCACAGCCAGAAGCTGCATAGCTGACACTACTTACTCTTAGGTACCTGGGGACACAAATGACAACAATTCTAACCTGGGCCTTCTTGAAAAAGATAGTTTTCTCTCTGTTGGCTTGTGAAATAACTGTAGACACAGATCTTGCATCTGCCTCGGGAGTACCAGTCTATTGTCTTCACTCAAACCCCAGGAAGCTCAGGTTGACACTTCCAGACCACTGAAGGGCAGGACTTTGGGGCCAAGCCATCAAGGAGGAGGCAGCTTTAACCAAGACAGCAACCAACTGTGGGAAAAGTGTGGAGCTGAAGTCAGTGCTTGGATCAGAGGCTTAGTTCAGCATCGCCTCTTGCCAGCTGAGCATAGCTGCTGCAGCCAGAAAGCATGTTTCAGTTCACAGAAACAGTGAAGACATCCCAAACAAACAAATGAAAAAAAAGCCATTTTCTCTAGTCAGCATGCATGACTTCAGGATCAGAACTGCCAACAGTATTCTTGTGACACCCCAAAACAAGGTGAAATTTCAGTCGTGTGCAGTGACTTTTCAGAAAAAGGCTGGGAGGAGAGATATGAGTCCTGCCAAGGGGACAGAAAGGCTATACCTGAGGAACAGGGTGCAGAGCTGCTGACTGAGACAAGCGTATCATTGTGTGCAGTGATTTTTAGTGGTTACTGAGGCAAAATTCTATGGGCCAGTAAAGGGACATTTTTGCTTGTAGGGAAGGAACAGGGTGTTTCTACAGATTGTAGCAACCAGCCTCTGGCAGGTTTTTTTCTTCTTTTTTTTCTTTTTCCTTTTTTTTTCTTTTTCTTTTTGTTTCTTTTTCTCCTTTATGCCCTCTTCTCTTCTCTTCTCTTCTCTTCTCTTCTCTTCTCTTCTCTTCTCTTCTCTTCTCTTCTCTTCTCTTCTCTTCTCTTCTCTTCTCT